>NW_004443437.1:38772-92291 GCF_000184155.1 Fragaria vesca subsp. vesca
ATAACCGCAAAGGCTCTAATTAGAATCAGAATTGGTTAGAGTCTAAGATAATTTGAACGTTGCTGCCCGGCCTTGCATGAAGTTGTTATGTGTTCTTGATGGTTTTTCGTGTTATGTGTTGCATGAGTATGTTGATCACTTGTATATAATAATCTTAGGTTTAATTTTCAGTAGATTATTTGTTAGAATTAATCAATCTCAAACCCCCCAATATTTCGATGTATATATGTGAATACTTGTTTATAAGTTGTTTGATTTCTCTTCTTTCGATCGCCCTTTGGTTTCCCCGGCTAGAACGATCCCTACTTGTCCATATTACTACGATTGCAGGGTAATTAAATTGAAGTTGTTTGACCCCGGTTACGCGACACGTCAGTTATTCGAAGAGATAGGGATACTGTTGCATCATTTGCTTCTTTGATTCCCAAGTAGCTTCTTCTACTTGATGACTTCTCCAAAGCACCTTGACAAGTGGGATTGACTTGTTCCTAAGCACTTGCTCCTTTCGATCAAGAATCTGAACCGGATCCTCTTCATAAGACAAATCTTTCGTCAAACTGATCGGCTGCTCTTGCAGTACATGAGAAGGATCGGCAATATACTTGCGAAGCATGGATACATGAAACACATTATGTATCCTGGATAACTCTGGAGGCAAGGCTAATCGATAAGTAAGTGAGCCAACTCGCTCTATTATCTCATAAGGGCCAATATACCTCGGACTAAGCTTCCCACGCTTACCAAAACGTACTACCCCTTTCCAAGGAGATAGTTTCAAGAACACCCAATCACCCTCTCGGACTGCCCATCAGTCTGAGGATGAAAAGCAGTGTTGAAAAGTAATTAGGTACCTAAAGCTGCCTGAAGAGCTCCCCGGAATTTAGAAGCAAATCTAGGATCCCGATCCGACATTATTGATTCAGGAACACCATGAAGCCTCACAATTTCATTCACATAAAGCTCCGCCAATTTATCCAATTTATACTTCTTCTCCACTGGCAAGAAATGAGCAGACTTGGTGAGTCGATCCACAATCACCCAAATACCGTCATGCCCTTCACGGGTACGAGGTAAACTGAAAACAAAATCCATGGTGATGTGGTCCCACTTCCACATTGGAATAGACAACGGCTCAAGCAACCCAGAAGGCTTCTGCCTTTCTGCCTTTCTGCCTTTACTTGCTGACAAATCAGACATCTACTCACATAAGCTGCAATTTCCCTCTTCATGTTTGGCCACCAATAATAATTCTTCAAAATTCGATACATTTTTGTGCTACCCGGATGAGCGGCATAAGCAGAACTATGAGCTTCCTCCATAATCTCACTCTTCAACTCTTCATTTCTTTTTGGAACACAAAACCGATTCTTAAACAGTAAAGTTCCATCCCTTCTAACTGAGAAATGATCAGCTGCGGCTCTGCTCAAAGCTCTTTCTATCAATCGAACTATGGAATGATCATTATTCTGTGCTTCCCGCACTCTATCAACCAACACTGGCCTCACATGAAAACTAGCTACCAAAGCACCAACCTCATCTACTGATAAATCCACCCCTGTAGCTCGCAACTCACAAAGAAGTGGAACTCGAACCGTCTTAATATGAGATAAAGATATGGAGGGATTTCGACTAAAAGCATCAGCTACCACATTAGCTTTTCCAGGATGATACTCAATCGTGCAATTATAATCATTGATTAACTCCATCCACCTTCTCTGTCTCATATTTAGCTCTCTTTGGGTGAATATATACCGAAGACTCTTGTGATCGGTAAAAATCTGACACTTGGCTCCATACAGATAGTGTCTCCACAACTTGAGAGCAAAAATTACCGTTGCAAGCTCCAGATCATGAGTAGGATACTTCCCCTCATGCGGCTTCAATTGCCTAGAAGCGTAGGCAATAACTCGATCATGCTGCATCAAAATCCCACCTAGACCACGTCTAGAAGCATCACAGAAAACTACATACTCCCCACTATCATCTGGAAGTGCCAAGACAAGAGCACTTGTCAAGCAATTCTTCAATTCCTGGAAACTTTGCTCACATTGATCTGACCATTCGAACTTAACTCCTTTCTTGGTCAACCTTGTAAGAGGAGCAGCAATCTTTGAAAAATCTTGCACAAAGCGCCGATAATAACCTGCTAATCCCAAGAAACTACGAATCTCCGTTACAGTGGGGGGTCTTCTCCAATTTGACACTGCTTCCACCTTTTGGGGATCCACACTAACTCCTTCTGCCGAAACCACATGACCCAAAAACCCCACTTTATCTAGCCAAAACTCACACTTGCTAAACTTAGCATATAACTGCAAATTTTCCAAAGTCCGTAATATTATTCTTAGATGTTTGGCATGCTCCTTCTCACTTCTTGAGTAAACCAAGATGCCATCTATGAATACGATCACGAAACGATCAAGATATGGACTAAACACCCTATTCATGAGATCCATGAATGCTGCGGGTGCGTTAGTAAGTCCAAATGGCATCACCATAAACTCATAATGACCATATCGTGACTGAAAAACAGTCTTGGCTATGTCCCCCTCTCGGATCCGCAACTGATGATAACCCGATCTCAAATCAATCTTAGAGAAAACCGAGGCACCCCTCAACTGATCAAATAAATCATCGATCCGAGGCAACGGATATTTATTCTTCACCGTGACCTGATTCAACTTCTTATAATCAATGCATAGTCTCATGGTGCCATCTTTCTTCTTAACAAACAACACCGGAGCACCCCATGGAGATATGCTAGGCCGAATAAAACCCTTGTCTACCAACTCCTGCAATTGAGTCTTCAACTCTTTTAATTCCGCTGGAGCCATTCTATAAGGTGCCTGAGAGATAGGCATAGTTCCGGGAAGTAATTCTATAGAGAAGTCTATCTCCCTTGCAGGAGGCAAACCCGGCAACTCCTCAGGAAAAACGTCCGGAAACTCCCTTACTACTGGGATATCTTCTATTCCCACAACTCCCATACTTGTATCCACCACATGAACTAAATACGCCTGACAGCCTTTATTTAATAATTTCCTTGCAGCAACAGCGGAAATTATGCAACTAGAAATAACATCTCTTTCCCCTTCGAAAGCAACCTCAAAACCATCTGGACTTCGAAGCACCACTACCTTCTGAAAACAATCTACCATAGCTCTATATGCTTCCAAAAAGTCCATTCCCAAGATCACATCAAACTCCACTATCTCTAAAGGAATTAAATCGGCCTTGAAATTGAATCCCTCCACTAAAACTTCACAACCATTAAACACCCAATTAATTGTCATCACCTCACCGGAGGGTAGAGACACATGCCACTCGTCTGGAAGAGACGATGATAGCACATTGGCATGGAGGGTAAATCTACTAGACATGAATGAATGCGTGGCTCCGGGATCAATTAAAGTAAAAGCAGGTTGACCAAAAATTAATAACGTACTAATAATGACATCTGGAGAAGTACGACCCTCCTGTTGGGTCATAGCATGCAGTCTAGCGTGAGTCATGGGACGCCCACGCTGACCACCGCCTCGTTGAGAGCCACCTCTAACCTATGCACTACCCTGGGCACCACTACTGGAGCCTCCAGCTGAAAACTGACCAACTGGCTGAGTAGGGGTGGGGATGGTCCTCTAAGCCAACAATGTGCAATCTCTCCTGAAGTGGTCCTGACTACCACACTCAAAGCACCCAGAAAACTACTGCCCATAAGAACAAGTCTGGCTACCGGATGACCCACCATGGAAGCTGCCACCAGAACCATACTGCCCAGACTGTTGCCTACCCAAATGACTCTGAGAAGGTCTCCTGAAATGTCCTCTAGTCTTATTTCGAGCACCATAGCTCGATCCCCCACTACTGCCACTACCAGCAGATGACCCAGAAGCGGATGATGAAGCAGCCTTCTTAGATGGACCCTGACTAGGGCCACTGTAATCACGGGGCCGAGCACCATATGTCCCCCTGGACTCAATGGCCATGGCTGCCCCAACTGTATCCATAAAGGTCGGGTAAATTACCCCGGTCATCTTGTCTGCAAACACCCCATCAAGTGCCCCAATGAACATCTCAATCCTGGTCTTCTCATCAGGAATCAAATATGACACATGGTAGCTCAGGGAAGTGAATCTTTCCTGGAACTCTATGATACCCTCATCATCCCTCTTCGACATAAGCAGGAAATCCGACTGAATTCTGTTGCGGTGGGCATGATTGAAATACTACCCCAAGAAGAGAGTCTTAAACTGCTCCCACGACATATTCAGAGCATCCTCAACATTCCTGCTGGCAAGCAACCACCAGTGATGTGCTGAATCATTTAGAAAAGTACTGTCATCTTTACCTTTCTTTCTTCTGGCAACTCAGTGATTGCAAAAGCATTTTCCATCTTGTCCACCCAATTATGAGCATCAAGCGGTCTCTTGGCACCCTTAAACTCTCTGGCTCCAGCATCATAACCTTCTCTCATTTTCACCATATGAGGGTTGGAGCCCGATCCATGACATCCCTCAGCATATTACCAATATCATCAACCAGTCCCCTGACCTCATTGCCCTCATCAGCATTGGTCGAAGTGGCCACACGGGGTTGCCGTGGGCGCCTAGGAGGCATAGTACCTGAGGAAGAAGATATTTAGTAGTCCATAAACAAGACTAACACAACTATCACACATACCCAATAACACATAACATCAAAAGCATAAAATGCCAATGAATCCGCCGCGGTCGGATCATCACTCTATAGACACTACGTGCTACTTAGGCAAATATGATAGTGACAAGGAAGCAAGAAAAGGAAACCTAAAGCTCTGATACCAACTGACAAGACCCACCCCGAATTTTACCCTAAAACCCGGAGTAAATCCTGCGGGGACCACCTCCAAGAAAGATATTACCGAAAAATTCGGCATAACCTCTCTTGAAAATGGACAACCCTTCCTAAAGAAAACCTGCAAACACTCCCAATATTTTCAATCCAACCTTAACTCCTGGAGCCTACGTGCTCCCCAAATACAACCACCACCAAGAATAATAAAACATCTTCCAAAACAACACATAAATATCCAAATAAGATAACATAAATCCTCCGCCAAATATTCTAAAATGTCAACAAACCTTCGCCCACAACCGAAATAATATTATACAATATCCCCAAGGGAAAATCAGAGCTACTAGACACTAGGAGAAGCAAGAAAAACACAGGTAGGTTAAACAGGTAACCTATTGGTGAAAAGTGGTGGAAATGCGGGTGACTATGCCTCTCCTCCTACTAGAACCAACCCAGACTCTGCAGATTGGGCATTTTAAAACGAAGGGACTAGGGGAAAACATTTAATAACGTTAGAGTGAGTGGACAAAAATAAATTAATAAATATTTATGCATTCCCAAATTGAATTTCATAGAAAATATACTGCATGCGGCAATTTCATGACTAGCTCCGGCTAGTCTCCAAACTTAACAAAAATAAAGCCTCTCGGGCTAAATTATATATAAAAAATATATATATGTTTATGTATTTATACTCGTCATACTCCTTGTACGAATTCTATGAAGGAATAAGCAAAATAGAAATTCATATAAGTCTACTACGCTTGCGTCTAACGCTCATGTCACACCATAATGGAATTTTACCTCATTATGACGGATCAAGCACGTATGGCTAGCTAGCATTTATATATACATACTATCCTCATAAACATCCAATAAACATATCCACCGAAAATCTCATTTCCCGGAACTCTCCAAAGGAGGAAAATTGCCAAATATCCAAGAAAGAAATAAATCTCAGCAAAAGAAATAAATGATCAACAAAATAATTCATCGCATGCTTTTCAATTAAAACAAAGGTCCACTCACAAATTAGGCCTAAGCCTGATGTCGCTCCGAGGCTTATTCTGCTCGGGCCTCCTCTCGTCCTGTTCCAAATATATAATTAATTTCCCACTAAAAATCCAATAATTAAACAAAATGGGCAAAATTAAACGTGAGCCTCCCACACACTTATCATTGCCCAACTTCGCCATTCGTAACTCAAAATGGCTCAAACTTCACCGAACAAACCGGCAGCCCTAATTCAACCTTCCACAGATTAATGGCTTAAATCCTTCGGCCGGATTCTACATTATTCAACCGCCAAAAATACCACACTTCGGAAATTCAAAAACCTATCCAAAACTCATCCAAAAATTCCATAATTCACGTCAATAAACTCCCCTTAATATTCCAAATTTAAAAACATTAAAATCTCCCAACCGGCGCCGATGCCAGCCCCGCCGACAGCGGCGGCCGGAGGCCGGTTCCAGCAACCTCCAATGCCTATGAAATTTTGACAGAATAATCCTCACATCATGCTCTACAACTTTCCTAACTAGCACAAACCCAAAATCCAAGCCTAGCTATGCCAATCGAACATAAACATCAAAAAAGCCCTAGAATTTCCACCTCAAATTTCTCCTTACCTGAAGCGAACCGGAGTGAGTCCTTTTAGGGCAAGGCAGCTAGGTTGGAGACCTAAAAAACCGTACTAGTCTTTTCCGGATTGGTAGCCGGAGGAGGAAGTTCCGGCGAAGGAGAGCTTTGGACAGCCGGAGGTTCCAGGCGTCGATTCTCTCTCACGGCGGCGCTAGGGGGGTTGTCACCGGTCCAGGGAGGTAGCTGGGTTGATGGCCGACCGAACGGGACCGGTGCGGCAACGGTTGGTGGCCGGACGGCAGCAGACGGACGGCAAGAGAATCCGGCAGCGAGAGGGGCTCGGGAGAGAGGGAACCGGGAGGAGAAGAGAGAAGGGAAAGAGAAGAGAGAAATGGCTTTGGGCCTCTCACTCCCAAACCGGGCCAACAACCTTACACACCAAAACCCAACTCTAAAATTTACACCCCAAAATAAAATACCCTATTAAAAATTACCTTTTACTAGCTAAAATTTACTATTTTTACCGTCACATTTTTCTCCTACGAATAATTCTCCACAATTAACTGTCCCCCAAACCCCTCTAGGGACCAATTAAATTTTAACCTCAATGACGGAGACGGTAAAATTCTTATCATAACCAAACTAGTAAATAAGGTAAAAATTTAAGGGTTGGGATGTGACACCCAGATTCTGGAAGTTGGATAAGAACTAAACCCAGATTTTGAAGGTTGAATATGAACCAGCAAAACCCTTGGTTCTTACTATTATACACACCATTCCCAAATCTGCTTCCTCCCCCAACCTTCATTGTTTCTAGTTACTTTCATTGTTTTGTAAACCCAGAAGTATAGTAGTACAGTCAGATCCAACCATGGCTCATCCCCGCCGTTTATGTGATTCCGGATCGCCGATCGAAGAGATTCGAATTCTCCATTTCAAACCCACGATAACCGGGTCGAAATCTTTCTCTCAACTGGATTGAAATACTCCACCTGGAATTAGATCTAATTTAATTTCATTCCACCATTTTGATGGAGATTTGGAAATAAAAAACTTACCATGTTTAATTTGATTAGTTCTTTTTGACGAAGTTTAATCTATATTGACTGTTTTTTTGTTTTCAATCTTGTTAACAGTATTAATAGTGATGTTAGTGTCTTGATCGAATGACTGAGATTAAATTTTAGAGTAATTTTATTTACATATCTCTAATTTTTAGATACACACCTCTTAATTTTTTTTCATCATTTTTCCCTATAGTCTTCCTATTATACCCTCATCTTTTTCCTTCCAAAAAAATACCCTCATCTCTTGCTCTTGTTTTTCCCTCTCACTACACACGGAGCTAGGCTCTCTCTCTCTTAATCGCCTTCACCTCTCTCTTTCTTCAATTCCTTTTCCTTTCTTATAAATAAAACATCATAACATGACTTGGTTTGTGATCTTATAAATTGATCATGAAGAAATAGTGAGAATGCATTGTGTATTGTGAGGGAGAGAGAGATTAAAAAAAGTCCATGTGCTCATTAAATTTATTAATAGTTGTGAAGATGATCATATGAAGAATCTACATTTGGTCTAAATCAGGAGGAAATTTGATGATTAGGATTGCAGGTGTTGATGAATGAAGATGACGTGTTGATGAATGAAGAGGACGGAGAAGGTTGTTTTTTTGTTATTGTTCTTTTGGAAGAAGAGAAGGGTATAGAAGAAATTTAAAATTTTATAAAAACATGTGATGTGTATTAAGCAAATAGGAGTGTGTGAATAAAATTTCTCCGATTCAAGTGAACCTTAGTGCATACAAGAATCTTCGCTATGCAGTATTGCAATATAGCATGTCACGTTCACGTGCCTATTATTTTTCCTTAATTTAATTAACTATTGACATTTGATATCGGAATCGGAAACGCGGTACCACACCGATTTAAACCGTTTTGCACACTGCGTTTAGCACACCGGTTAATGTGGTACTGACTAAAAAAACACCAACCCACAAGAAAGTGGATTGGATCTAGGTTCAAGTCATAATCTACCCGATCTAACCAAATCGACCCGGATTTTAATATCTTATTTAATCTCTTTTTTTTCTTTTTCTTTTTTTCTGGCCACTCTACAGTATTATTAGTTTGTAGCAGCCGAGTGAAAACAAGCATATAGTTTCATATTGTTTAACACTTGGGTGAGGAACATGCATTGTAACACCCTGACCTTAAATTTACATGAATAAATAAACAAATTTATCCTCAAATACTACCACAATTTGTAGAACAGCTTGATCAACAAGCAAAATCTATAATCATCAATCAGCCTTTCAAAACAACATAAAAAAAAATCAACATCAGCATTAACCCAACAATACCCGTAATCCAGAATCAGATTCACTATCCAAAATTGAAAATTTATTTACCTGAGGTAAAATTAGGTCTATCTTTTTATCTCTAACCACAGCTGATCGACGAGTTGTCGATTTCTAATCTCATTCGACTCGATTTCTCACATGACGAACCGAATAACAACGGCGGCCAATTGATCGCCATTCGACTAAGGAGTCGGGCACCAGCAAACTTAGAGAGAAGGCTTTGGAGGTTGGTGTGATCTCCGATCCTCTCACTCCATCTCTAGAGAACTCGGGAGATACCATACGTATCTCGATTCAGGTTGTCAGGTCCTTCTTCTGGGTTGAGGATGCTGGGCTATCCTCAACACGTGTTATCTCGAGAATCCTCATCCTCTTTCTCACATCTTCTCCATCCTTCCAAATCTCTTCCTCATTCATTTTCTTTCCTCCTCCTTTTTTTTATTTATGTATATTTTATTTTCTTTTACCAATCTTTTTTCCTAAATAATTATTCAAACTTGTTATAAATATTATTATAATACAGGATATTACAATCTACCCCCCTAAATAAAATTTCGTCCTCGAAATTTATAGTGACACATCAAAAACTCTTCACATATTAGAAACTCTTGTAATGGCATTTATAATGGAGAGACTCGTTACTTCAATAATCCTTCCTTAGAATAGCCATTCACATGTAATGGCCAAGAAATGAAGAAAATTAACGTTGGTTTCCCCAAGGATAATAAATCCTATAGTTTATAATCTAGTGATGTTCTGGCAATTTAGTTCTATAAGAATATATTCAACTCTATATATGTGATTTTGGTTCCATTGACTAGGCTATCATGTGTCCAGTATTTCTATATTGGAGGATCTGTGCTTTCTTAGACCTCATGGATAATTGATCACACCTTATTTCAAGTGAATGCTTTGCAAATCATGACCAGATTTCCATTCAGTTAGTGCAAGTATGTTAAACACAGCTATAACAGTTGTCTATATGTTTGTGTCACAGTTTAACCGTATTTCTTTTTTACTCTTTCCAGTTGATATATGTGTGTTGATTGACTGGATTCTTTTGACTTCATCTTCGATGGAGGGTTGATATGTGTTATGGCACCTGATGATAGCTAGCTAGCTACAAGTAGTACTATATTAAATAAGAGTTGAGCAGAATTCATGTAGTACTATTTTTGATGTAATTCTAATCGCAGAGAGAAGGAGACCCCTTAATGCCTAGTCTGGTGTACAGAGCTTAGACATGATTCGTTTCAGATGTTTATTTTTTGTTTTCTATCTTTTTTACATCTTTAAGTTAAACAACATTCATCTTTAAAAGCTGAAAAATGTTAAATAAAGTTGTTTTAGGTCCTGTTAAGAAAAAGCCCGGTCCGGCCCTTTAAAGTACCAGGCTGGCCCGGCCCGGCCCGGTTGGCCCTGTGAGGCCCGGCCGATGGGCAGCCTTGAGGCTTGCTATTTATGGAGAAGCCCGGCCCTGAAAATTATAAAATGTTAGTTAAAACCTGACCCAGCTCGACCCTAGCCCGTTAAGCCCGGCCCATTGCCGACCCCTAATGTAATCAACAATTTACCAAGTACGAACAAATATGTTAATTTTGTAAGGGGCCATTACCCCGTAATGATTGATTGAAAAGTCCTAACAATATCATGCACACAAGGTTTCCCAAGCGCTCATTTTAGATCAGTAATCCAAACCCAATTTAAACCAAACCAAGAAGACATCACTCTAGAGTTTCAAAACCAAATGTCAAAGTTCATTCTTTGGACACTCGTATAATCTATCATATGGTCAGCATATACTTGCCTACACACTGAGTCTATGACAAACTACATACCTCGAGCAATTACGCAGTAATCATACTTACACAACACATGCCTATATTTATCCCTTTTATGCTGCAATAGATATCCTATCTCGCTATGCAAGTAAATAACAATTAAGGTCAACAATAGTATCATCATATTACATCCAGTTCTTTGCTGCTTTCACTCCGACCTGTAACTTTTTGAAGACCTGATCTAAACAATGTCAAAAAAACCAAAGGTTCTTGATAAAGGGCAAGAGTATCACAGTACATGATGTTTAGCATTGTTTATAACTTTATATCCAGTCACAGTGTTTCTTTTGCGCTATACCATACCAACCGTAACGTGTATGTTCTTATAAAACATATTATACAATAGGTCTCAAGCCAACGTATGTTAGCTCAAACACATCCAACTGGACTTTAGAGATAAATGTGAGTTGTCAATTGCATTCTTCTGGTGCCCTCACAATTACTCTACATATCTATCTCTACACACATTACAAATACCCACCTGATCACCATTTACAGTAAATGGTATTTTGTTTATATATGGAATATGTGATCTAAATGGTTCATTGACAAACTATTTGATGTCCAACTCCACATCAACATGCCAAAATTGAGTCATTTGATCATAAATGTGACACCCCTTAAAGAAAAAAAAATCAGACACATAGAGCATTGGAGTGGAGCCTTACTCCATATAAGAATGTATCATTCTTTGACAATCACGTACTTGGTCAATAAACCAAGCCAAAGGCAAAAGTTTATCAAGAAGTGCTTTCATCAACAAAGCGACTTCCAACCATTTGTAAGATTCATTCAGAATCTTATACCCATTTGCTCTTAAATGGTTGCCTCAATCAGGTTAAGAGCTAAGCTCAGGTTTTGTAACCTAGCATTTAGGTATGAAGTATACCCAAAACTCCAAGGTAAGGAGTTCTATCAAATTCAGTAAGTAATTACATTGCTTCATTTATTAGTGTATCCACAGCCTCAAACTATATATCCAGAAGTTGTAACAGCTCAGGGCCAATGTTATATAATTGGTGTATTGCATCATTTTTAACCAAACCTGGTCTTTCAATATCTGTATGGTCATACCCATGCATAATTAAGTATTCACACACAGCATAGTTGTCTTACCTCTGCAGTACACAATTGTAATCCCGGCATTCCACCGTAAACCCCGCACACCGCCGTATCCCGGCACTCGGCCGTAAAACACCCCGTACTCGGCGGTAAACCCGACACTCGGCCATAAAACCCCGCATACAGCGGTAATTCGCCACACACCGTGGCATCCTGATTGGGTTTTGGGTCTTTCACCCTAGGGAGTCACAATCCTTACTTAATTATCCGCTCGTACACCACGAGCCCCAATCAGGTTTAGGGTCTTTCACCCAAGGGAGACACAATCCCTACTTACTTATCCCTACGCCCAATGATGAGACGTAGTAACCCCGCATGAAGCGGTAAGAGAAATCACCTCAAAGAAGATACCTGCACACCTGCACCTCAAACACTTGTACACATAATAATAAAGTCCTTACACAAAATCATAAAATACCAATCAATATCAGCACTTACTATGCCAATATAGCAAACCTATCAAATGGGTAAGAATAGTACATGGTTTACCTTCAGTGATACCAGTGAACAAACCAAAGGTGAGTGTGAACAAACCAAAGGTGAGTGTCTTCTTACCCATATCCAGAGAGTATTACGGCCATCTCACAGATCCATTATCAAAATACTTGTACACAGCCCCAGAACACCAATTCAGTCATTATCCAACCCTGCCTTTTTGTATGTGTTACCATCCTGCACAACATCTCAATGAAAGAATCAGTTAGCACAAAGCATGATTTAACTGGTTCAATCACATGAAGTCGATCAAACCACTACTTGCATACCCATTTAACTACTTGCTAGCTAAGAGTTATCATTTAGATCCCTAGAAAACACCCAGAATAACAGTTACCATGTGCCAATGAACCAAATTTCATTTACTGTGAACATAAGCAAAAGCTGTACAAAGCTTTATGTTGACCAAAACAGGGTGCAAGTGTATCTCCCTTTCAAACCTGTGTAAGAAATATGTTAACTCGACGCTGTATACCATTATATATAGCGTCACAAAATATCAATTTCGAACATTATATTCATCAAAATTGAGCATCACAGTGAACCACAATACACATGGTAATGCAGCTATCCAAATGACAAACAGAAAAACTGAAAGTTTTCCAATAATGAAACAACAATTCAAGCTTTCTTTAATTGGATAATTGCATTCCAGCTAATGAAAAGATAAACACCTCCTATACCACCAAATTCCACTCTTCTTCCATATATGTGAATCGGTCCATAACACACAGGCACAAACATATGCATTTCAATTCCAGATGCAAACCAACAACAATGATAAGTTCATCGGATCTTAATAAAAATTTCTACTACCACTTATACATAAAACAACAAAAAAAAAAAACAAGATGAAATTATACAGCAACTTTAGCTATCATCAGCCTTCTACTAATTTATTCAAGTCACTAATCAACAATGAAAACTGAGAGAATGTATGATACTCTAAGAGAAAACTTCTTACCAACAGAAATTATTACTCAAAATTGGCTCTCTTATGAAACCAGAAGCCAAGATATAATGATCATAAAGGGGCAATGACGTTTACCACAATTTATTTACCAATCCTAAAGCTTCATAATCAGAAGCATTCACATGATTAGAAACTATATTTCTGGATGCGATTGCTAACACCCAAACTAATGTCAGTAAAGGCTACAGTAAGGAGCTGTCAAGTAGAGATTCTTACGACAGTAAGCATACTGCCAATACATGTAAGCTATGACGCATGCTCCTCTATTTAATATGAGAATGATAATTTAATTGAGCATGATACATCTATTGCCCCAAACCAAGAGTGTATCACTTATCAATATTAAATCAAAGTTCTGTTGGTTTGATAGCGCACTTCACATTCACCAACTCGTTTATGATAATAGCTGTACATATAAATGAACTCAAAGATATGGAAAAGAATACTTACAATCCTCAGTATTTATATCCTTCAAAATGAGTGATCGATCAAATAAATATTCAAGTCACCATATTGCATAACAAAACAAGTCACAATATCACCTACCCTTCGTAAACAAATCAGATGTTCAACATCCTAATCCAAAGTGCATACTCCAAACAAATCACAATAATCAGTAAGCAATAGCCATACCAAGAGCAGTCAACCAATTGAACCAAATAATACATGGCAACCGTAAACCTAGTTACACTTGGTCAAATTCATAACTACTATTAAAAATTTTGGTTGAAAAAAAAATTCAGTACTCATAAGTATAATTGATACTAGTTTGACCATACACTTTACTCTATTCATTCTACTGTTATTTTAAGACGCTGAAATTTTTCAAAACGGCAGACTCCAGTTCATATCTATTTTGATCAACACAGACCTTGCTATAAAGTAGTCGTAAGCATGTTTATTTCTGGTTGTATATGCTTAACCACTGGAAACAAGAACCACATCAATAAATCAATCCAAATAGTTTATACCAAAACCAAAATCTCAAGGGAAACTAATCCACAGCAATCAGTATCCGTATAGTGATTCAAACAATAAATCCCCCACAGTTCACACCCCAGAAATCATATCCCCGCTCTGATACCATTTGTAACACCCTGACCTTAAATTTACAAGAATAAATAAACAAATTTATCCTCAAATACTACCACAATTTGTAGAACAACTTGATCAACAAGCAAAATCTATAATCATCAATCAGCCTTTCAAAACAACATAAAAAAAATCAACATCAGCATTAACCCAACAATACCCATAATCCAGAATCAGATTCACTGTCCAAAATTGAAAATTTATTTACCTGAGGTAACGTCAGGTTTACCTTTTTATCTCTAACCACAACTGATCGACGAGTTGTCGATTTCTAATCTCATTCGACTCGATTTCTCACATGACGAACCGAATAACAACGGCGGCCAATTGATCACCATTCGACTAAGGAGTCGGGCACCAGCAAACTTAGAGAGAAGGCTTGGAGGTTGGTGTGATCTCCGATCCTCTCACTCCATCTGTAGAGAACTCGGGAGATACCATACGTATCTCGATTCATGTTGTCAGGTCCTTCTTCTAGGTTGAGGATGCTGGGCTATCCTCAAAGGATCCCTCCTTCAGTCATATTCCCCAGAGAGAGAGTGAGAGAGAGAGAGAGAGAGACGTACTCCCCCCCCGGACCTACCTTTTTCCTCCTGCTCTAAAAATGTTTCTAAGTCGGTGATCACTAAAGTCGAGGATGCACATGTTATCTCGAGAATCCTCATCTTCTTTCTCACATCTTCTCCACCCTTCCAAATCTCTTACTCATTCATTTTCTTTCCTCCTCCTTTTTTTTATTTATGTATATTTTCTTTTCTTTTACCAATCTTTTTTCCTAAATAATTATTCAAACTTGTTATAAATATTATTATAATACAGGATATTACATGCATGTAAACTAAATGAAATACTTTCATTTAGCTAGCTATTGTTATGTGTATATTTGTGTTATTTGGGTCAAATTTGTCATTGTCGTTTGGGCATGATTTTGTAGATTTCTTATTATCCGGGTTCAATTCGAAATCACATCGAAACCACACCCAAAAGCAGTTCACTTGAATATACATATTAGTTCATTGCAAAATAGCCAAATCGAAAAAATGGATTGGTTTTAGTTTGACTCTTAACCTGCACTGCACGGCACAGTACCCACTTCTAAATATAATGGAGAAATGTTATCTCAACAATTCACATGATTTTGCCGTGTCCATCATAAATATGTAGTGATAGTCAATGTTAACGCCTAAACTAATGTTCAACTTTCATTCTAGGGCTAAGCATTCGGGATTGAAAATGCAAACCAGAGAGGGAGAGAGGTTGAAGATGAAGAAATATGAAGATAAATGGTTTTCAGGGAAGAAAGGGAAAGGAAGGGAACACATGCTACTTGATGACTAAATTAAGCTTAGGCCTCGTTCGATTCGCGGAAAGTAAGTATCAAGAAAGAAAAGTTATTCACTTCTGCAACACGATAGAAAATACTAACACGATATATAGAAAATACTTTCCTAAAGAAAGGGAAGATAAGAGGGAAAGTGGTTATATCTTATTTTCTTGCATTTATATTACTCAAAACATATTTTTTTATTGCATTAAGTACAAACTTTTCAACAACTTTCCGGATAACTTTCATTCTGTTACCAAATATTAGAATGAAAAGTTTTTCAAAATGATAAAAATAAAAAAACGTTGTTTGAAAATGATAATTGGATACTGCAAAGGAATTTGTAAATGATACATATTTTGGTGGAAATTCAAGCGAAATTTGAACGAGTGTTGTTATTGGGAGACCTGCTCACTTAATCTCCTATTCTTTTTACATGTCCTATTAAGTTTTCAAATAGTTCTTCTAGTCATCTCTCATCTTTTATTTGCTGACAATAGTTTATTGTTCAGCAGAGCTGACTTACAAGAGGTAATTCATATTAAACAGTGCTTACTTCTTTATGAGAGTGCCGCGGGACAAAAGAACAATTTTCAAAAGTCGGCCATTGCTTTTGGTGTCAAGACCCACCCCAAATTTCATCCTGAAACCTGAAGTAAGTATTGCGGGGTCCACCTCCAAGGAAAATTTACCAAAAAATTTGACATAACCTCCCTTGAAAATGGACAACCTTATCCTGAAAAATTCAAATAACACTCCTCTATCGACACATCCAACCTCAACTCCTGGAGCCCCAGCTCCCCACAACACATCCACCACAACAATATAATAAAACCATCTTCAAATCCATCTATAAATATCCAAATGAAATAAGAAACTTCAACCTTCAAATATTCCAAATTTTTATCTAAGACTTAGCACATAACCGATCTAAAATACATTGTCCTCAAGGTAATCAGAGCTGCTAAAACTAGAGGAAGCAAGAAAATGTGTTGGTAGGTTAACAGGTAAACTACTGGTGAAAAGTGGTGGAGAAATAGGTGACTATGCCTCGCCTCCTTCTAGAACCAACCCGCACTCTGCAGACTGGGCATTTTAAAACAAAGGGCCCAGGAGAAAACATTTGAAACCGTTAGAGTGAGTGGACAAAAATAAATTTATAGAATATTTATGCTTTCCCAATTTAAATTTCCATAGAAAATATGTTGCATGCGACAGCTCAAAAGCTCTCAACTAAAAAATTGGCAATTACATGACTAGCTCCGGCTAGTTTCCAAATTTAATAAAATGAAGCCTCTCAGGCTAAAGTAATATGTATAAATATGTATGTATTTACACTCGTCATACTCCTTGTACGAATTCTATGAAGCAATAAGAAAAATAGAAATTCGTACAAGGCTACTACGCTTGTGTCTAACGCTCACGTCACACCATAATGAAATTTTACCTCATTATGACGGAAAAGCACGTGTATATATATATGTGCATATTCCCTATATAAATTACTAAATTTATATAGGGCTACGACGATTGCGTTTAACGCTCACGTCACACCATAATGGAATTTTACCTCATTATGGCGGAAAAGCACATATAGCTAGCTAGCATTTATTTATATACATACTATCCTCATAATCATCCATATATGAATATATAATCACCGAAATTCTCAATTCCGGTTAGTCTCCAACAAAAGAAATTATTCATCAATAAATCATTTGCATGCACATTATTTAAAACAAAAGTCCACTCACAAATTAGGCCTAAGCCTGATGTCGATCCGAGGCCTCTTCTACTCGAGCCTCCTCACGTCCTGTTCCAAATATAATATTAATTTTCCAACCGAAATTCCAATATTTACACAAAATAGGCAACATTAAATGTGAGCCACAACCACACTCATCCTTGCCCAACTTCGCCATTCCTAACTCAACATGTTCCAAACTTCACCGAGAAAAAGGGCAGCCTTCATACAACCTTCCACAGTCCACACAACATTAATTCAATGGTTGGATTCTATCCTAATTAACCGCTAAAATACCAAACTTTAAAAATTCCCAAACCTATCCAAAACTCTTTCAAAAATTCTAAAATTCACATCAATAACTCCCCTTAAAATAACCAACTTAAAACCATGAAAATCCTCTAAACAGCAGCGGCCGGAGGCCGACTCCGGCGACCTCCAATGCCTACCAAAATTTAACAGCTGCTTCCTCTCAACCTACTCTACAACTTTCCTAACTAGCACAAACACAAATTCCAAGCCTAGATAGGGTAATCGAACACAAACGTCTGATGAGCCCTAGAATTTCAGTCAAGGATTTCTTCTTACCAAGCACGAACCGGACCAAAACCTTTTAAGGGATTACTACCCTAGAAGAGAGCTTTAAGATGAGCCGTGGATTGCTAGCTATGGCGGCCGGAGGAGGGAGTTCCGGCGGAAAGGCACCCGGACTTCCAGCGGCGCTCTCCTCCACACGACGGTGGTAGGGGCTGGATCTCCTAACCAGGAATGGAGAGAAAAAGATGCTGGTTCGATCGGGTCTGGTGTGGCAGTCGGAGGTGACCGGACGGTGGCCAGCAGAGGCAGCAGTTTCCTGGCAACGGGAGAGTGAGAGTCGGGAGGGAGAAGAGAAGAAAGAGATAGGAGAAAATGATTTTTGGGCCTCCCTTCCAAAACCGGTCCAACACCTTATACAAACCGAACTCCAAAAATAATACCCTAATAAAAATTACCTTTTACTAGCTAAAATTTACCATTTTTACTGTCGTCACATTTTTCTCCTACGAATAATTCTCCGAAATAAATCGTCCCCCAAAACCCCTCTAGGGACCAATTAAACTATAACCTTATTGACAGAGACGGTAAATTTCTTATTAAATACCAAGCTAGTAAATAAGGTAAAAATTTAAGAGTCGGGATGTGACATTTGGACTAGGAATTTCTGATTAGAATAAAGCAAAAATATCTCAAATGTTGGGTGTTCCAATTGTAGAGTGTCATGAAAGGTACTTGGGACTCCCAACGACGGCCGGTAGAAGCAAGAAAAGTATGTTCAAGAATATAGACAAGCGACTGGAGTCACATTTGCAGGGTTGGCAATCGAAATTACTCTCCAAAGCTGGAAAGTTTGTTCTTGTAAAGGCAGTGGCACAGGCTATTCCTACTTACTCCATGTCTGTTTTCCACTACAACACATATCCTTTTTTGTGACGAACATTTTCCGACCAAACAAATTATTAGTTGGAAATAACACAATTTCCGACGAGTCGTCAATAATACAATTTTTTGATGAAAATTATTTCCGACGAAAATCAATCTGTCTGAAAAGGTCGTCGGAAATAATTATAATTTGGCGGCAAAAGTTCCCGCTAGTTATTTTACCGACGAGGTCCAATGTGGTCGGAAAATAAATGATCATTTTTCAACGAGATTTTCTTTTGTTGTAAAGTCGTCGAAAAATAAAAGGTTTAATTCCGACCACACATAATAAGTTGTCAGAAATAAAATAAAAAAAGTATATTCAATATTACTAAAGTATAACCAAATTTAAGGACAAAAAAACTAAATTTCACTTCAAAAACAGTGTTTGATCATTTGAAGCAACAAAGTATAGGCGTTGTTAAAAAGAATAGAAGAGTACACATCTATTATATTATAATACTTTTTAAAAAAGCGAAATAGGTATGACTATTTGCCTTGATAAAAAAAAAGTTTTCAAATAGTTATTCAATATTGCGTTTGCTCTCTAGCCTGTGCTAGGGTTTCAACGCTGACCAAATCTTTTCCATGGCCATCAAAAAAATTGCAGGCATGCATCTATTACTCTTTCTTTGTGTGATCATTCACTATGCCAAAAACAACATCAGATGACAGTTCACTACGCCAAAAACAGGTTTTTACAGTCGACAATGCGTGCCGTAAAAGACCATTTACGGCGCACAAAAATGAGCAATAAATGTATGCGTCGTAAAAGACACACTACATTAACGACGTGCAATGCAAGCCATAAAAATAGATGAACGCACGCCGTAAAACTGATCCCGCCAACATTATAATATCCAAAGGAGCATTTTTGTGCGCCGTAAATGATCCAAAAGAAAGCCATAAAAGACTTGGGTAGAATGTTTTCACGGCATGCAAGAATGTTTTCACAACGCTCTCGCATGCCATAAAAGAGTATTAGTTTAGAGACATTTACGGTGCACAAACATGCCATAAGGACCTATTTGTCTGCAAGTTGCTTTTTGCATTTATTGTTTCCACAATTATATATGAGTTGCTGATCATATTCCAGATTCATGGTACTACATTCCAATGGCTACTCAAATCACACTTAACAATAATTAACTTCAAAACCTTATGCAAGAACAACAATTTAAGAGCTAGCAAAGGTGAACTAACATCACACACACACACACACATATACATACATTCATTCATATTTGAACAATCTGGAAATTTAATATGTATCTCAACACATAACAACAGCATATGTCCCTACAAATTCATGCTTAAAAATAACATTACAATTCAGAGTACTTAGAAGCTTTCAAGCTCCATTATCCAACTGCATAATGTCCCAACAATAGCAACATAAGCATTAATCACTATGCCATTTCCTGCATCAGACAACACCCATCAGGCGACACAAACAAAATTAAGTATGGTTCGGGGTTTCGGGGCGACACTATTTTTTTTCTGTGTTGGTGGAATATGCACTTAGACAATATTAATTTTCTTTGAAAAAAATGTATGTTTTTGGGACAATACATATATGTTGGTGAAGAAAGAGGTCTGTTTTAATCAAAATTGTCAAAATGAAAGTTACATTTAGACAACACTTATAGGTCGTCTAGCTATAAAGGTTATATTTTCTCAACTTTTGGAGGGATTTCCAAATTGATCAATACTTGTGTGAAAATTTTACTTATGTTAATCCGACAACATTTATGTGTTGTCTGATATTGAATTTTATTGAATTTTATTGAATTGATAACTTGTGTGAAAATTTTACTTAATTATGTTAATAAGACAACATTTATGTGTTGGCTGATATTGAATTTTATTGAATTGACAACTTGTGTGAAAATTTTACTTAATTATGTTAATCCGACAACATTTATGTGTTGTTTGATATTGAATTTTTATGAATTGACAATTTGTGTGAAAATTTTACTTAATTATGTTAATAAGAGAACATTTATGTGTTGGCTAATACTGAAATTTAATAATTTCTGACTTTGGAGGTAAACCCTAGCCTTTTAACTTAGGTGGATTCTCTCCAAACCATTTGATTTTGCAGACAAATTTTTTTGTTAATAAGACAACATTTATGTGTTGGTTGATACTGGAATAGTGTAATTTCTGACTTTGGAGGTAAACGAAACCCTAACCTTAATTTTAACTTAGGTGGATTCCCTTCAAACCATTTCATTTTGTAGACAAATTTTTTTGTTAATAGGACAACATTTATGTGTTGTCTTATAGTTATTTTTTAGTTTCTGAAATACCTTTAGAGGGAATACCCTCAACCATTGAGTTTGGTTTCCCCCAACATTTGATTTTGTAGCTAACTAGACAAATATGTTAGTATGTTACGGCAACATTTACGTGTAAGAAAAAGAGGCGCAATTATTGAAAAAATAAACGCGCACTCTTTTGAAAAAATTGGTGCACACTCGCGTTTTGACCTAAAACCTCTCAACCATTGGTTCAGGTATGAAAAGATAAGAGAGGATTGACCTTGCCAAAGCCCAATTCGGGCGTTGACTGAGCTGCAGACCATCTCTTCTCTCTCGTGGTCTCCGACGATGCACGTCGGAGTGGCGCCGTCTGGCCACCCCTGGCGATGAGACCACCATCAATCTTTTCCTCTCTTTCTCTTCTACCTAACCCAGTCCATGAAACTCTTATGCAATTCGATTCAAAGCCAAACCGAGGGAGAGAAGCCCCGGCTGTTTTCCAGCGAATCCTTGAGATTCCGGCCACGACGTGACGAGTGGGAGGTAGGGTTACCTTCCTCTCTTCCTATTTCACCTTCTGGTGCCTTTCTTTTTCCCAAATCGTGCCTTAATCAAAAACCCTTATTTCTGTGTTTTCTGGGTTTCCCGGGTTCCTCCTCCGGCGATGGTGTTTTGTGGATTCCGGCGAGTTCTTCAGCGTGTTAGTGGGTCCTGTGAGCTTGGTTTGAAGTGGAGATGGACCTTGGAGTGACTTGTAGAGCTGCACATGTACTCTCTATGGATGCGTTTGGTAGAGCTGACAAAAATGGATAGGATTTCATACTAGATTGGAATGAGACTAGATTGGATAGCAGATATCATTTCTGCAAACAAATCTTGTGTTTGTGTGTTAGGATTAGGAACAAGATAAGATAAGAAAACAAAGAATTTTTTTTTTTTTTCCTAGAAAATTCAGAAGCCTTCATCATTGAGAAAATTCAGATCCAAATTCAATCTCATAACCCATCCTCCATTTTTGACGATTCTAGTCCCAAAACCATGCTTCAGTTTCATGATTCTAGCATCTATTTCAGATCTGATCATTCACGGCGACATATTTCAGATCAGATCTGATCATAATGGGAGGTGATGTTGGTGGTGCTCACGGAGGTGAAGCTCGTCGGTTTTAATGGCGGACTCGTTGGCGACGAAGTCCATGTCGCTCGGCCGCTCGTCGTCGTCGTCCTCCTCCTAGAGCTAGAGGGAGATACCGCGGACGTGGCCGGTCAAGAATCCGTCGATTTCGTTGGGGAGGCGCTTCGATGCAGAAGTCAGGACCGCTTGAACTGAGATGGGACGAGGGTGATGAAGAGGAACTCATTGTGGTTGGGTCTTGGGTGTGTTTCCAGAGATGGATAAATTTAATAACACCTTTTTAACAAGATAGTATATGGGTCTGACAAGATATGAGTAATCTGCTGAGGAGATATCCATAAGTCCAAACACATCTTCTTGTCAGACAGGAAATAATTAATCAAATCCAGCGTTTATCTCCGGCTAAACAAACGCCCCCTATGTTACTGAAACTTACTCTGTTCAGATATCAGTGGGAGCGCATATACATTCTCAGAACCCGGTTATTCATATTGGAAGCCATGTTAACTTCAATATAGAAGGTAGGTTTCTGACTCTTTGCATCATTTACTTCCAAAAAGAAAATGCAGATTCTACACATATATGATTATACTATGTATGTTTCATTTTCCAATTTATCTTATTTGGAGAAATTAGAAATTGTCTTTATGATACTGTGCCTTCTGATGGACCCTTTCGAGTATACCATTTTGGCTCTTGTTCTAATCAGAGTGCTAATTTTTTGTTATTTAGATAGCTCCATGTATATTGTTCAGTGCAGTACTGCCGGGTTTAGATTGTCTGATATCATACTTCCTTTAAGTTCAAATAATTAACTTTTTCCATGCTTCAAGTTGACGTCGTAAACCTATAGTGGGTTTTCATTTCTGGTTGTTGGGTGTGCATAACTCTCAGGCTCTCAGCCGGGTATGTACATGCATAACAATTGGATGTAAAGATCGATGTGTAGATATTGCCTTGTAGTAGCATGCTTCAAAAAATGTCAAGAAAAAGTTATTCTTTCACGTTCGACAAACATTTACTCGTGTTTCCAAACAAATATTCCATGTGAGCTCTCCATGAAATAAAGTTTGAATAGTTGATTTCTCACTCACTACCGTTACATTTATCATCTGTTTACCTTGGTTTGATAGGTTTAAACGATCAAATTTCTGGCCGGTGGCTCACTGCCAATGAAAGTGTCATATCTGTCTCCCCATTGTCTGGAGAAGCTGAAGATATGGGGAAGGTTCAACTCAAGGTACGAGTAAATAAAAAACCAACTGCGTCTCTAATTAGGATAGTGTCATATGTGTCCCTTCATTATACTCTGATCTAGGTTTGGACAAATTAGTTGAATGAATCTTGCTTGTATGATTAGTTGCGGTTCACAAGTTAATAATTTTTACCTTGCTCGCACTCATAACTTCTTACCTGTGGACAGTACACTTTGAAGCGTCAAGCATGAAGTTGTGGACAACAGTTACAGTGCTAACAGATGATATCGTTTCTGTTGATGCTCCAAGAGAGACACTGACAAATGTTCCCTTCCCCACTAAAGGATATAACTTCTCTGTGAAGATCAGGTGACATGTTGTATGGACATAGGATGTTGGCTAAAATAATTATCTAGTACTCGGTCATGGTTATAGGTCTGTGTCTGCAAAACTTATAAAGTTGGATGTACATAGAGAGGAAGAATTGCTAACAACCTAATAGTACCATCATAAATACATATATATAATAAAAATATTAGTAAAGTTTGTTACAGCTCTATTATCATACTGATTACTGAATATTCTCATACAAATAAATTATTTCTTTGGATTCTAGATGTAGTAGTTGTTCACGCTAGGAGTAAGACCACAATATTTTGAATCAACAATACCTTGATGCATTTTCACATGAACAACAATGGTTTGCTTCTATAGTTAGTTGCCTGTTAATCTTCTCACATTTTCTGTCCTTACAGCGACAAGTTTAAGGCATTTGGAAACACCGAGGGACTCCAGTATGTCTGTAGAGTGGACCCTCCTTTTGTTGGGTATATTTCTCATTTACTCTACTATGTCGCTTGGCTGTAATTATTGATTACTCCTTTTCATGCTTTAATATTCTTTTTCTCATGGACTGAAGGTATTCAAATCCATGGATTGATCTTGATACTGGTAACTCATACTGCCTATTCTTCCCTTACACACCGGAGCATTTGGTTCGTTTCAAGTCCAAAGAGATGAAACCAGATATAACTGTTTCCATCAATGCTTCACTGAGAGGAGCTGATCATGTGTCAGGATCCGCATCTGCTCTTTTTGTTGGAGGGTTTTCTGTTTTGGAGATGGGCAAGGTATAGCAGCATGCATTTTGAATATTCTGAGACGTTAAACTTAATGCACTTATGAGTTCCTGATACTCGGTCTCTGTTTGAAGTAGATCGTATTTTATGAAACTAAAATTATTGTGGTACGCTTTGATATAGTTGTTGTTTGAATGTTTCAGGATTCAGTCCAGTTGAATCTGACTCCAGACTCTAACAAGACTATTATCACAATTCTGGGGAACACAGGTAAGCTCTAAGAAGCCTGAACTTTCTGCCAGCCTCACATTTGTGGTGGCTCTCCCCTGGTACCATACTGGTGGCGCTGAATTCTGATCTCACTTGTTGTCTTTTTATCGTAGATATTGAAATTTATTGGCGTGACCGGGATTTATTACTCGTTACTCCCATCCATAAAGAAGGTTTTGGGATCGGCGGGCATGCAAAGTATGAGGTGAGTGGTGACTAAGGCAGCAGCTAGGGATGTCTGGGGGTCCTTTGTTAGGGTATTAGCCCTAACTAGAGAGAAAAACAAAGAAATGCAGAAATGAAAGAAATTAAAATGCTGATATTTTCATTGACAATGAGCTAAAGCCCCTAAAGGCAATACATATAGACCCATTGGCTAGTCACGTGCGCAACACATGACAAAATGAGTGAAATATCATAACAATCCATCCCCCTTTAGCAAACTTGACCTCAAGTTTCTATTATAAGAGACATTGCAAGTAAAGCAACTCAAATCTAGACCAAACAGCATGAACCAGAAGAGAACACTTCAAACCTGCAATTCTGAGATCAACATAATATCCTTGACACCCTTGCCAATCAGTCAACCTGCATATGAGAAATGACATTCTGGAAGCCTTGAGTTCAAACAACCACTTGCGAGCTAGCTTATCATCCCCAAAAGTGATCATCCGTACCTTTTCACTCAATATAGCAATTCTGTCCATAGTAGCATGTCTGAACATATCACCAGTTGTTCTAAATTTATTCAAGTTCTTCAGTCTCTCTACACAGAAAGCTAGCAGCTCATTCAATTCTACCGGGGTCTTAATCCAAGTTCTCTGAGGCTGCAAGTAGGTATCACATTCAAAGCAATGCCTCATGGAAACTTGCTTAAGAAAATCTTCGGTAATGCCAATTGCATCATACATGTTAGGTGGGAAACTGGCAGAGACTTTCCACCCTAATTTCATGCCATATCGTTGTAAAGCACTAGCAAAGAAAGTTGTGATTCCAAGATGTGAAGCAACACACTCAAATTCTGGTATAGCACATATCGCTTTGTTCACAGAAACACCCTTCAGCACAGCCTTCTTGCTCAAACCAAACTTCATTAATCCCAACCCATATAACATGAACCCAGAAGGCATCTCATCACTTAAAAACCCCTGGCCACAATCAATTTCACCAAATTCGGACACTTCTGTTGTTCTAGACCTATTCTTGTAGTCCAAAACATAATAAGCTGACATCTCGACCTTGGTCCTTTTGATATGTGAAGACCTTGGATCACCATCACAAGGACAATTCCCAACACCCTCAACAGAAAACGAGTTCTTACTTGAGGAGTCAGCCACTGAACTAATCTGACCAGAATTTCCTAAACCCCTGGAAGTCATCATCAAGCAAAAAGCAGTCTCTTCTATATCTACTCCACAGTGGGCATACATATCAATAAGAGAGCTAGCAACAGATCCGGTTATCCTAAATATATCATCATGAAGCAAATTTTCTTTTCCAACTTTGCAGTTAAAGGAACTAGGATTATGGAACTTAATCACACCAGACACGAAAGTCTCAAAGGCACCTCTAACATCTTCAAGATTTAAAATCAACGTAGTACCTGTGATTGTGTGTTAGAAGGACGTATCATCATCACATTGTTAAGCTTGAGCACTTCCTTGACTATAAAATCCAACTCATTTGCATTCCCTTCAGTTGCAAACTGAGCAAACATTGCACTCCATAACACCAAATTTCTACCCCACATTCCTTTCGAAATCATTGTATCATAGTCACCCAACATACTTGCCAATGAAGCTGCACACACTGTTTGCCCCTTTACAGAATGCTTAACACACAAACTGATTGCACAAAATTTTGAAGTCAATATGTTAACTGCATGATCAATTACCAAATTGGCAGTAGCATCTATCACAGCTTCAAGTTCCATGTCTTTTGATTTCCCATAGAACTCAATAATGAATTTTTCTTCATCATGTATAAGACACCGGTACTCCAACTGATGGTCAATTTGATATGCCCAGCTTTGTATTATACTTGCAGCTTTTCTCTTAAACCTTGTACTAGGAAATGCAAACAACCAAAATAGAATTGACATGCCTACTAGTTCCATCATTATCCCAAATGTGTCATCAGGAACTACATTCTCAGCATCCTCACTGAGAGCACTATAGATCACGACAGGGAGCTTTACCAAGTTACACAAGACATTCTCAAAAGCTCTTCCAACATCTTGAGAATTTAAATTTGCGGCAGTGGATACCTTAGACAATGAGTTGGTTTGAGTCATTTCACTCCTTCTGTCGAGTGGTTCCTTGTAAAAGAGTATTATCTCTTTTGATTTCCACTTCTCCAGTATTATCTCCAGCACCCTTTTAAAATTTGCTATTATTTTCTCATAGTTATCATCCCCGATATCAGTTGGTGTATCCCTCTCAAGAACAAATGCAGTCCTCAACCCAGATTGGACAAGCTTTAGTGCATCAGAACTCACCCACACATCATTAGATAAATCCTTGGTAAACAATGTAACAGATGAACCACCAGCAAGTAAGTTATCCCATTCACCCTTCACACTTCCACAACGCATGTTTAATAACTCTTTCAAGGGTATAAGACCTACACAAGACTTGCTACTGTAGAAATCCAGTTGAAAATAATTTTCCAGCTCATGAATATCCGAAAAAACTACAGTGCCTCCACTAAAATAACTTGACTGGAAAATCTTAAAATCCTGTTTAACATCATTTTCATTTTGATCTCTCCCTTTTGACACTCGAGGCTCAATTAATCCCACATTTTCATCAATTTTTTCACCAGCCTTAAGATGACGGATTGCCTTAACCTGTAAGCATCCATCACTCATTGTGCCACCAATTACCCTGTCACCAAATTTTTCACAAATGGCCCTTGCCTCATGTTTGATCATACCCTCATTCACATGGCTTTGACCAGTAATTACAATCCCATCAATTGGAACCTCTGCATGGCAAACAAACTTTAGTATATCATTTCTATGAATAAATTGATTGCTAATTCCCATCTCCGATATAGCATTGCCATCCACAAGTTTTTCAGTCTTCCTAACAGATGATCCATTAACATAATCAATAACCTTCAAATCAGCAAGCTTGGTCTTATTCCGGGGATCCTCCTTGTTCTCAGAAATCCCAACGAGTATCTGATACTTCTGCCCCCTTGAGTTCCAGCTGACCCTCAACAGAAAATTGCTTGACATCCTTCCCAGATTTCTCAAAACCATCATCCTCTTCTGCACACTTCACTCCAATTGCATATTCTAGAGGCCGGTAATATGCAAGTCCCCTACCTTTGTCTCGGATACTCGTAAGATCTGCAACAGTCCTCCTTACACTACACAACCCCTTTGACTGAGGCATTTCATCAAGCAGTTGGAGTGCATGGCGCTCTCCCCCCTTCTCACCCGAATTTGGTCCCTGATTATCATGCCTAACACTAACACCAACAGGAATTGACGCAACAAAAACAGAATCAACAGCACCACAACCATTATTCACGAAACTGAGAGTGCCAGTATCACTTACTGAACAAAAGGATGCATGAGTGTTGTTCGATACAACCGAAATGACATCGTCAAGGAGAGGGGGCGCAACTGAGCTCTGGACCCTCAAATTTGTCTTGAATGAGAGCTTGAGCATCAAAAGCTTATTACGTTGCAGAAACTTGCGCTTCTTCACTCCTCCAGTGGCCGGAATCGACATGCTGGAGGCTCGTTTGATACGAGACATTGAGAGATTGGCAACTGAAAGAGATTGAGCGTCACCCAGATGAGACGGCTTGGAAGTGGGTTGTGGCCGCAGTGGGGAGCATATTTTGGGCTCTGAGCTCTGAATTTTGGGAGTGTGAGTGGGCGGAGGAGCATCGTCTAGCAGCGAGGCGATGAACCTTCAGACGATTGTATCCCCTTCATACATTTAGATATGCAAGCATCCCACAATCTACTCACAGATTCTAGGAACTCACTCACCTTTGCATCTGAGAAATTGAACTCACAGTGTCTAGAATCAGTGATTGGGACCTCTGAACCACTTACCCGGTGAACTTGCAGTGGAGTTGAACAAGGCTGAAGATCAGGTTTAGCCTCCCTTAGGTATGCAAATGGAGGTGGTGTCTCATGAGTGGTTTGTGGTGGAACAAATTGGTTTGTGGGAATGAAATGAGGCTGGGTAGGTGGGTAGCTTGGTTGGTAAGGATGGTACGCATACGCGGAGTAATGATTAGGCAGTGGTGGTGGGTGATAGCCCGGCGGTGGTGGTTGATAGTCCGGCGGTGGCGGGTGATAAATCGGCGAGGAAAATGGCAAACCCCACTGTTGCGGAGACAGCGAGAACTGCACTGAGTGGTATGGGTACTGATTTGAGTACCATAGAGGCGGTTCAACGCCGTAAGGCAAAGACGCCGGTTGCCCAGCTCCCAGATTCATGGCTCTGGATACCAATTGTTAGGGTATTAGCCCTAACTAGAGAGAAAAACAAAGAAAATAGCAGAAAATGAAAGAAATTAAAATAGCTGATATTTTCATTGACAATGAGCTAAAGCCCCTAAAGGCAATACATATAGACCCATTGGCTAGTCACGTGCGCAACACATGACAAAATGAGTGAAATATCATAACATCCTTCATGTTGAGTTTTGGCAAGGAGGAGCTATTGGTTTACGAAGTAGAGTAGATTGAAGGTAAGCTTGGTGTTTTCAGCTTCTGTTTTGGGTTATAATGAGGTTTGAGTATTGGTTAGGTGATTTGGTGTTGTTGCTTGGTGTTATTCGGAGGTGGTTAGTGACTGTTTTGTTGTTTTGGTTGTTGTTGATCAAATGTCTTGGTGTGTAGTGGTTTAGTATGTGGAGAAACCGGCAAGGACGAGCTAGTGGGATTGTGGAATTGTGGAATTGAGAAGATTAGAGGTAAGGGTTGTATTTTGAACTGTTGTGTGGCTACTATGTGGGTTTTGAAGAAGCTAATTCTTGTTTGGTGAATTTCATGTCGATAACTTGGTGATTCGGAATTTACGAGGAGACTATGGCCAATTTTCTGGCAAGTCGTCGGAATCCGGTGAAGTTTTTCGACAAGTCACCGGGATCCGGGCAGAGTTCCGGTAAAGCAGCAGATCCGGCAGAGAGTCGAGAAGGTAGTTTTTGAGCATCCTTTCTAATTTAAGTCGTAGTGCCTAAAAAGAAAAGTTCGGGTTATTATTGGAAAACTTGCTAAGTTAGGAAAGTTTCTATTTTAGAAAACTTACCTTTTTTGGAAGCTTCCTATTTATGGAATCACTTTTTGGGTGCTATTAGTAAATTTTTGGAAATAAATTGGTGGATTGAAAGTCTATGTTATCAATTTGGATGTTGAATGCTTATTTTATTTATGGATGGTGTTTTTAAACCTAAATTATCAGGATGTTTCAATATAGCAATTGTGTAGTTTCAAACAAATCATGACTACCAATATGTGTGATTTCAGTTATAGAGGATGGATACAAACATAATAATATCTATTGTCTTTACGAAGTTAAGATACCAGAAATGTGAGGCCATAAAGAACAACAGACAACGTAAGTGGAGAGTTTAAATCAAAAGAAGGCATCATTTATATGTAGCTCAAGCTCATTCATATGATAGACAAATGTCGCCTGAAAATGTCGAAAGTCTAAAAGATATCACGTAGTGAAAGTTTAAAGCATATCAGACGACAAATACCTATTGTCTTAAAGAGACCAAATGAAAAAAAAAGAAAAATATACGTTCCATGAAGATCATTCACCCAATGCATGTGTCGTCGTACTACGTCTAGACTAGAAACAACATTAATAGTATGTCGTGTGGGTTCATCTAGTGATACATAAATATAGCATGGAAAAGTTTAAATTCTAATTCACCAAGTATATGTCGCTTGTAACATTTTCACATGATGTTTAAATGTCGTCTTTAAACAAATTAACCTACACCTATATGTTGTTGTAAGGCGTATTTCTCTCTCACTCGCATTTATAAGGCGACACAAAGAGCTGTGTCGTCTTACGGCAAAAAAAAGATACGTTGCCTTCTAGCATGTCATTGTTTAAACTATCAGGCGACATATATACCGTGTCGTCTTATCTCAATTCAAGCGACACAAAATGAAAAAAGTCTTATGTCGCCTGAGGTTCTTATCAGCGACACAACATTTGTGTCGTCGGAGAACCTCATCAACGACATGCTAGAAGGCGACATTTACGATTTTTATCAGGTTGTCTCACCTGATGCAGGAAATAGCATAGTGAATCCTCATTCACCTCAAAACTTCACATTACCTGCTAGAAACAAGTTTGAAAATATACATATTACTCATTGGTTGATCTGAGGATCATAAGAATCCAAATAATTGCATACATAATGCAATACTCAAAAAAAAAAAAAGTTTAGATCTCCAAATATGATGAGTTATGGTCTCTTAGCACATGTAAAATTGATTGAGTTCAGGTATCCAGACAAGAATGTGGTAGTCCTAATATAACCTTAATCAAATCTACAACTATATATAACTAATTAATTTATAAGCAAATTGAGTGGTTGCACTATCTATAAGAACAAACCAAAACAGAGAATCTAGATGAATATATACTGAGTTTAATTTAACGAATGAATATAGAGTACAATACTGAAAACAAATATTGAGGTTTTATGTTAAGAGTATGTTACCTATAACAGTTCATAGATTAAATTTGTCTGATGTAATTGATAGGCCATGCAATTGTACTTCCTATAGCCTCACTCAGTGTTCCAAACTCACTTTTACATTTGTTGGAACCATCTTCTTTTAAGTGCAATTTTTTTTTGATACCCAACACTTTCAAATCTTTGCGAGAATTCAGGTTATCCTTTATTTTCCCCTTCATGTTGAGTGAAGTGTCAATGATGCTTTCACATATATTGTATTCAATGTGCATCATATCTAAATTGTGTCGCAATAACAAACTCTGCAATATAGAATATATATATTAAATTGATGCAAATTAAAGAAACAAGGTTTCAACAAACTTTAATTTAATGAAATAGAAACTTGTAAAACGTACCTCCCACAATATGGTAACTCAAAGAAGATTGATTTCTTCTTCCATCTCTTCGAAGGCTTTAAAGGATCATCACTGTCATGATCACCATCATCATCTGAATTTTCACATGAATCGGCATCCATTTCATTGGCTGAACTTTTCTTACCTCCATTTCTTCTCCTCTTTCTGTTATTACTACTACCGACCTTTTTTTTCTTTTTTCTTGTGCAAGACCCAACCTTCTTACTCCATTCATTTTTAATATTTTTGACTACCTAAAATACCTCTGAACCGGTCAGCTTAGGCCTCGCTCTATGTTCCTCGGTTCCATCAAACCAAGTTTTATTGTGCCTATATGGATGATCATGTGCAAGAAACCTCCTATTACACATAAACACATGCTTTCTTCCATTTGACAGCCATTAAGAGGATGTTTGAACACCACATACTGGACAAGCTTTCCTTCCATGAGTGGAATACCCCGACAAATTCCCATAAGCAGGAAAATCATTTATCGTCCAAAGCAACAGAGCTTTCAAGTTGAAGGTAGACTTGGTGAATGCATCATATGCACTAACCCCATTGACCCATAGCTCTTTCAAATCTTCGATAAGTGGTTCCAAGTATACATCAATGTTATTCCCCGGTTGCTTAGGGCCAGAGATTAGTAATGTCAACAATAGATGTTCCTTAGCCATGCATAATGACCCAGATGTTATTTTTTTTTTTTTTTTTTTTTAAGTCGAATGTGTGACTGGTATGAAAAGAAAAGCTAGCTAGTAAAAGAAATAAGAACTTGGTGTTACTTCAGAAAAATTATGCAACAGACCTGTAACTTTGAAAAAATCATAACTAATTCCAGAAAACTTATTTTCAAAAGATTCCACCTCTAAATTGATCTTTAAGATGTCTACTATAACTTTCATGAAGACACCAAGTGCAAACAACTAACCAATTTGTACAGTTTTTCGAAAAAAGGTAACTAGTCCAAAATCTCAGAAACACTGATCTGCAGAATTTTCTGATACAAACCTTAAACTTTGAAAAATCATAACTTAATCTATAAAAATCGTTTTCAAGTGATTGAAATTCTGGAATGAACCTTAGGATGTCTACTACAATTCTTATGAAGAAACCAACTTCAAATTCCGAACAAAACTGTACAGTTTTCAGAAGAAAGGTAACTGATGCAGAATTTGAAAAACACTGTTTCAGATTTGCAGGTTCTATTCCTATTTTGAGTTTAACCTATGAACTCTAAATAAACAAGCTGGAAAATAAAAAACCAATTCAAAGAACTTGGAATTAAGTAAAGGGCATAGCCAATTCAATAAAGATGTTATAGACTACAATACAAATTTTATTATTCCAACTGAAATTAAAATATAAACTTCAAAGGCTAAACAACATGCTGCAGCTTTTTCTCTTATTCTAAACAGAAATTTAAAGGGACAAGCCACACACTTTCTTCACATCATACACAGAGCTCTTCAACAAAGAAACCTAAACTTCATTTTCAACACCTGCATAATATATTCTTAAGGGTGAGCAACGCTCAATAGGAAGCTAGTCTTTTTTAAACAACAGATGTCAACCATAATAATGCATGAATGCAATGATTCCTTCAATAATAACCCCCTCACCCAAACCATGATTCCTTTTTTGTTAGTCCTCTTATTTAATCTCGATCATCAAAATCGTACAACCATATTAGCCCACCTGATACACAAAAACATTCTCTCAAAAATCTCATTCTCAATTTCGTCAAACTCTTGCTTCCTTAGTTTTATATCATGAACATGATGAATAACTCAGACAATGAATAATACATCATCAATAACACTTGATCAGTAATTTCACAATCTAATTTCATAAACAAAATCATATAGCAAAACATGAGCCAAGAACACAACAAATTACAGAGAGCTTTATCACATATAGCAAACCAGCAACCAATACAAAATTAAATAGAGGTTCCCGAAATCCCCCTACCCCAATTCAAAAGCTATGTTTTTCAGATACCCTCCTTAGTCTCAAAATTCTTTCCCTCACTCGATTTCTTTTCTTAAACAACAGATATATGAAACTCAATGAATAATAAAAGAACCAAACATGGGTATTTATAGTGCTATGCAAACAGGTCAGAATTTAATTCAAGGATAGAATGGAATCAGATGCCAGCTCAATCAAAATCGCCACCTCTTGCTTCTTAGTAATCGACTCTCCAAGGCTTCTCCTATAAAATTGACACCTCTAACTTCTTAGATAACTCAATCTTGTTATTGGTATTAGGTCTGATCTTCTAGTCTAGGTGGGGTGGTGCTTGCAAGAAGAATGAGAATAGGGAAGAAAGACATGAAGATAGTGACGAATGCAAAACCTGCATCAAATAAACCTTTTTTATCGTTAGTAGTAGAAGGTAAATAATGGTATCGTATAGGGCCGGGGATTGAGGGTACCTTGCAAAACAAAACGTTATTAAAACACAACAAATATTAACAAGTAATAAAACCTTTAAACAATATACAAAAGTAACTACTGTTCCTAATGAACAGAAGTCGAAAACCTAATTAAAAATCTAACCTAAACTACCTAGAAAAATATGAAAATTTACAAAGATATGTCCCGTCTCCGTACACAGTACCTGCATTCATAAACTGTTATAGGGGTGAGCTTTCGTCCTCGCTGCTCACTAAACTTTACCCCAACTAGGTGTGAAAACAATTTTAAACATTTGCCATGGCTAGTAGTGAAAATAATGCATAACAGTTTAAAATAATCATTTCTCGTAAAAATGCAAGTAGGACCCAAAGTAGATTTACAAACCTGATGACCGATCTATCTTAAGCCAACTACAACCTTACCACGATTATTATCGTATACACCGGCAAGGTGTAGCGAGAGTGTCCTTTACGCCATACCGCCTAGGAGCGATACCACACCTCAAAGGATGTTAGACGTCCTCCAGTTCGTACAGCCCCTCTGGAGGTTTAGGGGATCGAAACCCAAGGAAGTCGCTATGCCCCGCTCACTCTCAAGTCATCAAACAGCAATTCACAAGAATTCGAAAATATATCTTTCATGCATAAATCACTTTACTTTAATATCATATGCATAAAATCACTAACTGAGGCAAGTCCAGAATCCCCTACCTGGGATATTGCCGCTTGATTTCCATTTGCTTTTCTAGGCCAACACCACACATTCCGGGTAACTGGAGCCCCTAGTTCGACAAGGACAGTACTTGAATATTAGCACTTTTTCAACTAATAACATCTATAAAATGGTAATCATGCCAATTCCGCTTTACTGAATATTTTCATGTAAGTAATTGATCACTACTAAGAAGACACATTATTCTTCTCATCGGGTGTAGCTCTCCCAATTACTATGGACACCCAAGATTATATTGTCTTTCTAAATCATTCCATATATCCAATGCGCTTCCAACATTTAAGAAACCCAAATCCAATAATACTATGCAAACTGCATAGGTACCCATAGATCATAGAATATCACAAGAGTTCATCGTTGATTAACATATAGCATTCCATGGTAGTTACAACATTTAAATAGAGCCAACACAGAACATCCTCTCCAAGGTATGCCCAGTTTCATTACTCACAAGACCTATACATTAAGATACCAAAACATTCCATGCCACTTGAACTACATGCACATAGCTTCTTGAGTTAACTATATCATAACAATCATGCCTTACTTCCATTCTCTAATGTCTGCATGGTAGAGGAATCAAACATTCAACAACCAAGTACAATTAATTAATATTCAATATTGCCTTGAATGCAAATGGATAAGAACCTAAACCAATTCCAAAATAATTTACCTAGTTCCCACCACGTATGGTATATACTAAAATGCTGATGATCATTACTTAATATCAAACAAATTGGCAACCATGTTCAGTTCGTACTTATCTTCTCACTAATTAACCAAAGAGCTACCCACATAACTCTAATTCGAATAGCACTTATTGTGGATCAATATTTCCAAAGTTCTTAAGAAGATCAAGGTTTACCTCAGCCATAACAGAGTCGAAAGCTCAGTTAGTTAAAGCAGTGTTTGCTTCCCAGAAAAAGCTTCACGGCTACACAATGACACTCCTCATCTATTCCAAATAGGCATTAGCATTTCAATTAAGATAAATATCCAACTTCATACTATCAAATTGAGTTCAGACTTCACCTTGTTCCCATGCAAATCAAACCAAACACTTGCGACCACAGATTTCTCAAATCCTGCCAAATTCCTGTTGATACCTGACTGAGCTCTACTTTATAGGTTCGAGATTTCTCTTGATCCAGCTTCGCTTCTTTGCTAGAATTCAAATTAACATCAAAATGGACCAAGAAACTTTGGAAGAGCTGGCTTGCGCAATCACCTCGACGACGGCCCAAAACATCCCAAACAACAATCAGTCAAAACCAAAAGAAGAAATCTTTCCAGTAATAATAGATTCCAACGATATAGCACTCCAGCCAGAGATTTTACCTTTCTCATTGACATCTCCGTTTGGTATCGAATTGGAACTCAATACAGAACCAGTTCACCTATATTTTGTTTTCTTCGTCATCCAATTAATCTGCATCTCCTTCGATCCTCTCCTTGATCAGAATTCCTAGAGAAACAAATTAGCAAATCCCAAACTCAACCATTCATTCAATAATTGGGAATCATTACCAAAGGTTGTGTGGGGCTTTACCTTACCGACCGCCAAACTTGTCGAACTGCCAACCCCTTTTCTCCTTCAACCTAACTTCACCTAGTGCCCTCACGGCGGAGATAGGTTCGGGGTTGCCGACATGTGTTGTTGGTCTTCAATAGAAGTCTGGAGCTTTCTATTCTCCAACTTCTGGAGATTTCTAAGATATATATACTCTAAACCAACGATTGAGATCAACCGATGCTTATTATATGGTCGATATCGCATGCTGAGTTTTCTTTCACTTAAATCAAACTCCTTTATTTCCGAAATACGAAATAAATGGTTTATATGTCCGAAAATGTTCACGAGAATTACCACGGACACATCACGAAACGTACTTCATTACCGAATATCTAAATAGAAGTATCTCTTCATTAATATATATGAAAAACTTTATGACTTTCCTAGACACTTCATGAGATTACGGTTTTAAATGTCAAACTATCCAACTTTAGCTCTTTAAATATTTACGGGGTCTCACACGTAGACTCCTCCTGATGTCTACACAATCAACTCCCCCTAATAATTAAATCAATTATGGAGTTCAGATAAGCGACGTATACCAATACTTCGCACATGCTTCTCAAGAGTAGATTTGGGTAGAGACTTGGTGAACAAATCTGCTACATTATCCTCGGAACTCACTTGGTTCACCAGAATATTCAAAAGTTGTTGTTGTTGCTAATTGTAGAAGAACTTAGGCGAGATATGCTTAGTATTATCACCCTTGATGAATCCCAACTTCATTTGTTCAATGCATGCCGCATTTGTCTTCATAGATATAAGTTGGTGCATCAGTGGTAGATGTTAACCCACTAGACTCTCGAATATGAGCTACCATAGAGCGAAGCCAAACACATTCTTTGACTGCTTCATGTAGTGCAATAATCTCTGAATGATTCGAGGAAGTAGCAATAAGGGTTTGCTTGGTAGATCTCCAAGAAATCGCCGTAGTTCCCTGAGGAAGTATCCTAATGGCATAAGACCAAGGCACACATAAGGAATATCCTAGAAAGATATAGAATATCTTAGAACACTCCCCCTTGTGCCGCGCGTTGCTATGCCGATGGTGCAGTTATGTTACCTCGTCAAGTCACAAAAACCCTGTGAGAGAAAAACTGAACCCCTTAATCGTAGGAGAAAAAGAGTACAACACACCCTTCACATTTGATAGTGACATGTATGTATGTGCTAGACTCCCCCTGAAGTTCGCACCTCCCCCTAATCTTTACATCAATCATAGGGCTCTTCCTGATTCTTTCTAATCACGGAAGTTTCAATAACTTAGCATGTCAATGCTCTTTAACATGTCTTCAAATGTGGCATTGGCAATGATTATCCAGATCATGCCGTATTATCCTCAAACATGATCTTTTATACTTAGATCTTGAGGAGAAGGCATCTTGTGAACTCAAAACATAAGTTCGTGCAAGAAATTAGATTTCCGCGTAGCATGACCTTCAGTTACTAGAACAACAATAACTTTCTCTAGGAAATACGTATGAACTAACCGTAAACGGTTTTGGAAACTAGACTCATTTAGCTTTCCAACCATATATTACACACATTCTGGTTCGTCAGGATCTGTTCACAAAGTCCAGTCAAAGTTGACTGTGTTGCTAAAATCAGATTCTCGGACAGATTCGTCCTACTTTACAAAAATGGCCATAACTCACTCAATATGATAGGTATGATCAAATGGTTGATGTCCCTGGAAGGTAGACACATAGACATTTCCAATGGTACCAATTTCAACATTTTCTAGTGAGTGAGATTCCCTGTAGGTCCCGTGGAATTTGACCTACAAAACTTGGCAGATTCTGATTTCGCTTTTGATGTATATTTCTTATGTAGGGATAGAATAAGCCTCAACCTTTCATACCATTAATTATTGAAAAAATGAGTTATTGTCATTACATTGGCGTTGTGTGGGCGCATAGCTACACTTAGCTTTACAACTTTTCATAGCGAATGAGATGTCAAGTCTTTCGTATTGTGTTGAGTACATTGATGCGTCTTATTGTACTTAGATGGGAACTCCATCTCTTAACACATATTTATCATCTTGTTTTAGACAAAACAATGGATCTCTTTTTAGAGCAAAGACTTTGACTAATCATGAGAGTATATGTAGGCCTCACTAGTTATAGAGCGCCTAAGCCGATTGATGGAAAATCATCATCAATACAGTCATCAAGTGCCTTATCGAGACCATGTCTTCCCAAGATCTTTTTCATTATAACTTCGGATGTTGATACGTATTGGCATCTCTTGATCCATCAAGAGTCCATGTAAATCCGGAATGAACACGCAAAGGCATAATTCACCATATCCCTTCCAAATCAAGTAGAGTCCATGTGCGTTCCAATACCTTTAGCAAACGCTTGCTCTTGTGGTCTAGAGCCGCTTGATTCGAATGAATGAAGTCCGTTTAAAACCTTCATGTACATCTCTGATCCCATAGAGATGTTATTATGACCACATTTATAGGCTGCATGTTCAGTTATTCGGAAACTACCAAAGTGACAAAGTAGTATAGTGCAATGACATCCATTACAAGAGCATATCACATTGTAGTCGACCCCAGTGCGTGTTAGTGAGAGACCTTGCGCCATAAGGTGAGTCTAAACTATTGTTCTCACTACGCTGTCTAACAAAGACATAGTTAATAGGGTTTAGTTTGCGGTGTCGGCATCACCTGCCCAAGGATCTATCTCTTTGTTAATGTTGAATTGCATTTTTCCATTAGGCAAATCAACTAAGTTGATATCCATCAACGAAGGGTGGTTCGATAGTAGACTCATTATCCCACGTCCTCATGTACACTAGTGTCATACTTGTAGAGATCTCTATATGGATTGGATTTGACATTGAGGCGTCCCCCAACGATAATCATAATTCAGACTTCATGAGACGGATTTGAGTATCACTGATCAATGGATCAGGTTGTGTCAAGCTCGCTTTCTTCCTAGTGTGAGAAAGTATCGAACCTAAGGGCCTCCCTCCTTTTGGGGAGCCACACGGCATTGTGACACCAATTTTGCCATTATATGGCGTCACCATTTCACCATCTATGGTGATGGCACCAAGACCAACTTCTTTTGGTCGTTGGTCGCGCCATGTCCTCTTGATAGGACATCAATCCTTGCAGACATATTTGTAGCATGTGATCTCGTCATTTTAACACTTTAAGCATTTGGGATCAAGATGAGACTTAGTGGGGACAAATCACGACAATTCACGTCGTTCGACTTGAACACTTGTGTTCTTATCTCCCCCTAACGGTGGGAATATTGTCTCATCAAAGTGACAATCCGTAATTTAGCGGTGAATGAGATCGCCTGACAAGGTTTCTACATAAGCGGATTATAGGTGGAGGTTCATATCAAATCTAAACTTATTCATCTCAAATGACCCATTATTATGCGCAGTGGCAATATGATTTGGCACCTAGAAATAACATCTAGCCGCGCTCAAAGATTGGAGATCCGTTTCAATCTTGTTTGAGCTCAACGATTGCAATTTCGTGTCAATCCTGGTACACAGTCATGAGCTGTAGTACAACAATATTCAATGATGGTGGGTCGTAAATGAATAGTAAAGTTGCATGCAAATATTGCATAGCCTCAAGACGTAATAGAAAGATTTGGTGCGCATCAATAATGTTCGAGCGACAAGCTAAAGTTGTTTGGTCGTAGCCTCGGTAAGACCATACTGTGTTGTGAACATGGGGTACATGACACTTCAACTTATATCCTAATAAACTTCTTTAAAGAATGGGAAGTGAGCCCATAGAAGTATAAGCAGCATAAACAGTACACGTGACCAGTGTGATAACACTTCAACCAACACCATAAATGTTCGAGCGACAAATATTTAATGATGGTGGGTCGTAGATGAATAGTAAAGTTGCATGCTAATATTGCATAGCCTCAAGACACAATAGAAAGATTTGGTGCGCATCAATAATGTTCGAGCGACAAGCTAAAGTTGCTTGGTCGTAGCCTCGGTAAGACCATACTGCGTGTGAACATAGGGTACATGACACTTCAACTTATATCTCAATAAACTAGATGAATAGTAAAGCTGCATGCTAATATTTCATAGCCTCAAGACACAAAAGAAAGATTTGGTGCGCATCAATAATGTTCGAGCGACAAGCTAAAGTTGCTTGGTCGTAGCCTCGGTAAGACCATACTGCGTGTGAACATAGGGTACATGACACTTCAACTTATATCTCAATAAACTTCTTTAAAGAATGGGAAGTGAGCCCGTAGAAGTATAAACAGCATAAGCAGTAGATAATAGTGTAACAGTGTAACACGTGACCAGTGTATTAACACTTCAACCAACACCATAAAGCATAAAAAGGTATCCGCAAGTTGGTTGTATCTATCTACATTGTTTGATGTAAGAATGGAATGTTCACTTTTGTGTCATTTAGCGTATGAGGGTCTCACTCCTATTTTAGCTAAAGAATAGGCTTTCAAAACGGGTAATGAGTATTGCATGGGGCCAATGAGACATCGAGGGAAGGCCGGTGCACCTCAATTGGTTAAGCTATTGACCGGACGGCCTTCAAGAAGTTGGAGTCGTGTTTGGGTGACGTCAATGTCCCCCGGGTCACCACCATGCTTCATGGTGATGCTAGATCCCGAATATCTTCGTTTTGAGCGGAAGAATGGATGTCCATGAGAATTTCTCAAAATTTGGACCATTATATCTCTTCCAAGATGACCGATTTGGTCAAACCAAAGCCTATATGAGTCGGTGTCCTAAATATCATGTTTGGTGACAACATGGAATTCGATATTCGAATCGTAGTGACATACAGTCCACTAGATTGACTCATAAACTGCTCTAGGATGCATTTCAGTCTGCATTCATGAGAATGTATACACAAGAACTCTTGTTCATTCTCACAACGTGTTTTCAAATGAAAACTATTAGCGTGAATGTTTTTAAAGCTCAACATGGTTCGGTTGCCTCTCAATGCATAGAGGGCATCTGTGACGTTGATCATGGTGTCATGAGGCATCAAGATTCAAGCTGAACCGCGTTCCTGAATGACCGGTATGATTCAAGTATTGTAGTCACAAAAGATTTATAAAGACACAAAATCTAAAGATAGTTGCCGGTTCCTTAGAATGTTTATGGATAGTTCTATTATCTGCGAAACACTTAATGTCTCTATGAGACAGATCTACAAAATGGAGTAGATAGGAGAGTAAATAGTTCCACTTGAACCATTTAGAAGGATTGAAAGAAGCTATAAAAAGCTGCAATCCCGAGAGTGCATAAAAATTTCCGCGCAAAATGACATTTGCGCACTAAAACAGCCATAACTTCTTTAGACGAACCGCAAAAAGTTCTGAAAATTAGACTCGTAGAGCTTTCCAATGATATAAAGCTTACTGTCTGGTTCGTCCGGAGCTGTTCATAAAGCTCAAACGAAGTTGACTGTCTAGAAGGGACAAATTGTTGTTTTTCACAGAATTGGCATGTGCGAAGCTATGAAGCTTGCAGATGGTGTGTAGGCTTTTGCCTTAGCCAAAAGTGACGTGTGTATGATCAAAATCAAGTTCTTTCAGTCGTTCCAAGGTCGTAAACTTCATGACTAGTTAGCAAAAGCTCCATGACATGAACATAAACTAACTCAGAGGACCTAGAGGATTCGATCATGATGATGATTGTCCGGTTTTGATAAGTCTTCAACGTTTTTTACAAGACGGCAATTGGTTTAATAGCGTAGGGGGATCCAAAATCAAAAGCTTCCTGGATTTTTACCTACACGCACAAAATCTCAAGCATAGAATGGAGATGGAGAAGGGAGAAAGGATTTTATCCCCCCGAGTTATTCAAAAGTAAATAACTGTAATATTAAAGTTTACTTGCTAGTTTGCCAAATAAACTGTGTTTATAGGAGCTGCTTTGCAATTTTTCAAGCTTAATTCCACGTGCGTGTGGTGAAGTTGCTCACGTAATTCCGTTGTGATTCGTCACGCGATTATGTCATGAAAAACAAAATATATGGTTAGCCATATTCACCATATAGATATAAACCATAAAAACTTTCAAAATTTGAAAGAAAAAGCTGAAAAATTAAGCCGAAAGAATCAATGGCAGATGGCAGCAGGAATATTTGCTGCCGGAGGTTGTCGGACAACAGCGGACGGCGGCGACGGTCAGACAGAGGAGCCAAGAGACTCTTTTGGCTTTTAGGGTTTTGAAAAATAAATGGTGGGCTATTAGTTCTAGGGTTAGAACAAAGTACATGATAACGTGATAAAAAGTACGTGAATACGATAATAAAGGTCTACTCATTCATTGATAGATTGGCCTTTATATTGGCATTACATAAAGAATCTATGTAAATCAGGGATAGATATCTAAGAGATATTCTAGTCTAATAAGGAGAAGATTTAGTCAAGACACATCATCAAGGATAGGAATTTAATTCCTTCAACAAGTTTTTTTTTTTTTCAAATATGAGGAACTTAATTTTCTTTCTCTGCAAGTTCCCCATTTTAGAGAAAAATTTAGGAAATTTTTGGAACAAAGCAACCAAATTTTTCCGTAAAATAGAGAAAACTTAATATTCGGGGAAGCTGTTGGAGTTGCTCTCAAGATTTATCTCTACATCTTATGAAATATTCTCATTGGTTGATTGGAGAAGAAATAAACTCAGAGCGCAAGTAGACGTCTATATAAAGAGGCAATGTGAATCAATTTCAACAACACCAATCAGTTTCGACATTCATCCAAGTTTCAAGCTCAATAAGTTGTCAAGCATCATCCTTTCCATCCTTTCATTCCATTACCGTGAGCAGCCAACATCCTCCATTCTTTTGAAGCTTCTTGTGTTCTTCAAGACTTTATTGGTTTTGTTTACTTTCTGATATGAATCACATTTTTGTTTTTTTACTGTTTGGATCGTTCGTTAACTTTCTAAACTGAAACATTTTTTGATGTTTAATTTCCAAATACCATGAAGCATGTTTAAAGTTTAGGTTTCTTGATAATTTGAAAATTGTGATTTCAAAATGTATATGCTTGTTTGTCAAATTTTGTTCGAATAACCCATCTTTGCATGTTCAATCTTCTTAAGGTGCACACCTGACTTAATTAACATGTAATTGAATCCATTGTGATCTAGGTCTTAATAACCCAAACAAAGAACATTCCATGGGCAAATTCGACACATAGTTTTCATTATTTTATTGACATGCATACTTCATGCGAAAATTATGTTTTTACTAGCGAAGCTGCCACTATATTTTAGGGCCAATTACATAGAAGTCCATTTTGAGACATTTTTTTTCCATATAAGTCCACCCAATTCTAAATAAAGTTTATATTAGTTATTGAAGTTCAACATAATTACAAACTGTCATTCAACCAAAAAAATTAAATTATCTCTCTTATATTACAAGAATGCCACTATTATGAAAAGTCAACAACTACTCTCTTCTCTAAAAAAGTCTCCGGCCGACCTCCGACGAGGTCTCCAGCAAACTCTGACCGATCTTTGGTGAATTTTCCAACCGACCTCTGGTGAGGATTTTGATGACCATAAAAGATACTACTATCTATAACAAAAGATATCATCGTCATTAACAACAAATACCACTGCCAGCAACAAAAAATACTACCACAAACAACAATAACTACTACAATCAGTTATAAAAGATATTACCGCAAGCAACAAAATCTACTACCTCCACCAATTAAAACTACGACAACCACCAACAAAAACTACTACCGATATAAACAAAAGCTACTACCCCTATATACAAAAGCTATTGCCACAACACCGAGATAAACAAAAGCTACTACCAACATAAACAAAAGCTACTACCCCTATATACAAAAGCTACCGCCACAACAAAAGCTACTACCGACATAAACAAAAACTATTACCAATGTCAGGACCCACCCCGAATTTCACCCTGAAACCCGAATTAAATCCTACGGGGTCCACCTCCAAGGAAAATTTACCGAAAAAAATTTGGCATAACTTCCCTTGAAAGTTGACAACCCTTACCTGAAAAATTCAGAATACACTCCTATAACGAAACAACCACATCCTCAACTTCTAGAGCCACCCGCTCCCCACAAACACAACCACCACAATAAAATAATAAAACCATCCCCAATTCATCACATAAATATCCAACTAAAATAACAAACTGCATCCTTTGGATATTCTAAAATATAATCATAAGCCTTAGCACACAACCAAAATATGATACAAAATCCCCAAGGGTAATCAGAGCTACTAAACACTAGAGGAAACAAGAAAATACACTGGTAGGTTAAGCAGGTAACCTACTGGTGAAAAATGGTGGAGATGTAGATAACTATGCCTTGCCTCCTACTAGTACTAACCCGAACTTTGCAGACTGGGCATTTTTTAAAACGAAGGGCCCAAGAGAAAACATTTGCAAACGTTAGAGTGAGTGAACAAAAATAAATTAATAAAAAGAATAACTAAAATATTTATGCATTCCCAATTTAAATTCCATAAAAAATATATTGCATGCGACAGCTTAAAAGCTCTCAACTCATAAACTGGCAATTACATGTAGATCCAAAACTTAATAAAATAGAACCTGTCAGGCTAAACTATATATAAATATATATATATATATATTTACATTCGTAAGATTCCTTGTACGAATTCTATGAAAAAATAAGAAAGATAGAAATTCATCACGTCGCACCATAATGAAACTTTACCTCATTATGACGGAACAAGACTGGTGTATATACGTGTAGATCCCCTACATGAAAACCTATACAAAAATATAAGAAAGTAGTTTTCATATAGAGTTACGACGCTTGCATCTAACGCTCACGTCGCGTTATAATGGAATTTTACCTCATTATGACGGAACAAGGACGTATGGCTAGCTAGCATTTATTATACATACTATCCTCATAATATTCAAATACATATTCACCGAAAATCTCATTTTCGGTAAGTATTAAAAATGATGAAAATTGCCAAATATCCGAAAAAGCAATAAATCCCAGTAGAAGAATAACTGATCAACAAAATAATGCATCGCATGCTTTTAAATTAAAACCAAGTCCACTCACAAATTAGGCCTAAGCCTGATGTCGATCCAAGGCCTCTTCTGCTCGAGCCTCCTCACGTCCTGTTCCAAATTATAATTAAATTCCCAACCAAAAATCCAATATTTATACAAAATAGGCGAAATTAAACGTGAGCCGTAACCACGCTCATCATTGCCTAACTTCAATATTCCTAATTCGATACGGTCCACACTTCAACATCAAAACCAGCAGCCTTAAAATAATCCCCTACAGATTAAACAACTTTAATTCAACGGCCGGATTCTACCCTAATTAACCGCCAAAATACCAAACTTTGAAAAATCTCAGACCTATCCAAAACTCCTCAAAAAATTCCAAACTTCACATGATTAGTCTCCCTTTAATATAACACATTTAAAACCATGAAAATCTCAATAACAGCGGCGGTGCCGCTGTCTGCTCTGCCAACACCGACGACCTCTAATGCCTACCAAATTTTAGCAGCGTCTTCCTCTCAACCCACTCTACAACTTTCCTAACTAGCACAAACACCAATTCCAAGCCTAACTAGGTCAATCGGAAAAAAACATTTCAAGAAACCCTAGAACTTCTACTCACCGATTCTCCTCACCTGAAGCAAACTGGATTGAGTCCTTTTAGGGCAAGGCTACTGGGTTGAAGACCTTCAAAACCATATAAGGCTTGCCTGGATTGGTGGCCGGAGGAGGAAGTTCCGGCGACGGAACACCACGAACGACCAGAGCTCTCGGGCGCGATATCTCCTTCACGGTGGCGCTAGAGAGGTTGCCACCGGTCCATGAAGGAAGAGGAGATGATGGCCGACCGTTTGGGACCGGTCAAGAATCTGAACTGGCTCCTCTTCCTAGGTCAAATCTTTCTGCAAACTAATCGGCTGCTCTTGCAACACATGGGATGGATCGGCAATATACTTGCGAAGCATGGATACATCAAACACATTATGTATCCTGGATAGTTCTGGAGGCAAAACTAACCGATAAGCAAGTGAACCGACTCGCTCTATAATCTCATAAGGGCCAATATACCTCGGACTAAGCTTCCCACGTTTACCAAAACGTACTACCCCTTTCCAAGGAGATAGTTTCAAGAACACCCAATCACCCACTTGAAACTCTAAGTCTTTCCTGCGGACATTTGCATAACTCTTCTGCCTACTTTGAATGGCCTTAAGTCTATCTTTGACCACTTTAATCTTTTCATTTGTATCATGGATTAACTCCGGGCCACAGAGCTCTTTTTTTCCTACTTCATTCCAACACAAAGGTGTATGACACTGCTTCCCATAAAGTGCCTCAAAGGGAGCCATACCAATACTAGAATGGTAGCTGTTGTTGTATGCAATTTCCATCAAAGATAGATTCTTATCCCAACTCCCCCTGAACTGCATGGCACACGATCTCAACATATCCTCCAAAGTCTAGATAGTCCTCTCAGATTGCCCATCAGTTTGAGGATGAAAAGTAGTGCTGAAGTGTAATCAGGTACCTAAAGCTGCCTGAAGAGCTCCCTAGAATTTAGAAGCAAATCTAGGATCTCGATCCGACACTATTGATTTAGGTACACCATGTAGTCTCACAATCTCATTCACATAAAGTTCCGCCAATTTATCTAGCGTATACTTCTTTCCCACTGGCAAGAAATGTGCAGATTTGGTGAGTCTATCCACAATCACCCAAACACCGTCATGCCCATCACGGGTACGAGGTAAACTGAAAACAAAATCTATGGTGATGTGGCCGGTCCCACTTCCACACTGGAATGGTCAACGATTCAAACAATCTAGAAGGTTTCTGCCTTTCAGCTTTCACTTGTTGACAGATCAAACATCTACTCACAAAATCTGCAATTTCCCTCTTCATGTTTGGCCACCAATAAAAATCCTTCAAAGTCCGATACATTTTTGTACTACCAGGGTGTGCAGCATATGCAGAACTATGGGCTTCTTCCATTATCTCCTTCTTTAACTCTTCATTTCTCTTTGGAACACAAAGTCTATTTTTGAACAATAAAGTTCCATCTCTTCTAACTGAAAAATCAACGGTGGTTCCACTCAATGTTCTTTCTATCAACCGAACTATGGAAGGGTCATCATACTGTGTCTCTCGCACCTTATCAACCAAAACTGGTCTCACATGAAAACTAACTACCAAGGCACCAACTTCATCCACCGCTAAATCCATCCATGTAGCTCGCAACTCATAAAGAAGTGGAACACGAACCGTCCTCATGTGAGACAAAGATATGGAGGGATTTCGACTAAGAGCATCCGTTACTACATTAGCTTTTCTAGGATGATAAATAGTGCAATCATAATAATTGTTCAACTCCATCCACCTTCTCTGTCTCATATTTAACTCTCTTTAAGTAAACACATACCGAAGACTTTTGTGATCGGTAAAAATCTGACACTTGGCTCCATAAAGATAGTGCCTCCACAACTTGAGAGCAAATACTACCGTTGCAAGCTCTAGATCATAAGTGGGATAATTCATCTCATGTGGCTTCAATTGCCTAGAAGCGTAGGCAATAACTCGATCATGTTGCATCAATATTTCGCCTAGACCTCGTCTAGAAGCATCACAATAAACCACATACTTCCCACTATCATCCGGAAGTGCCAAAACAGGAGCGCTAGTCAAGCGATTGTTTAATTCTTGAAAACTTTGCTCACATTGATCTGACCATTCGAACTTAACTTCCTTCTTGGTCAATCTTGTAAGTGGAGCAGTAATCTTTGAAAAATCTTACACAAAACGTCGATAATAACCTGCTAACCCTAAGAAACTGCAAATCTCCGTCACAGTGGTGGGTCTTCTCTAATTGGACACTGCTTCCACCTTTTGGGGATCCACACTAACACCTTCTGCAAAAACTACATGTCCCAAGAACCCCACTTTATCCAGCCAAAATTCACACTTGTTGAATTAAGCATACAATTGAGCATTTCGTAAAGTATGCAATATCATTCTTAGATGTTTGGCATGCTCCTTCTCACTTCTTGAGTAAACCAAGATGTCATCTATGAATACGATCACGAAACGATCAAGATATGGACTAAACACCTTATTCATGAGATGCATGAACGCAGCGGGTGCATTAGTAAGTCCTAACGGCATCACCACAAATTCATAATAACCATAACGTGATCGAAAAACAGTCTTAGCTATGTCACTCTCTCGGATCCGCAGTTGATGATACCCAGATCTCAAGTCAATCTTTGAGAAAACAGAAGTACCCCTCAACTGATCAAATAGATCATCAATGCGAGGCAACGAATATTTATTCTTCACCGTGACTTGATTTAGCTTCCTATAATCAATGCATAGTCTCATGGTGCCATCTTTCTTCTTAACAAACAACACTGGAGCACCCCATGGAGACATGCTAGGCCAAATAAAACCCTTGTCTACCAACTCCTGCAGTTGAGTCTTCAACTCTTTCAATTCCGCTGGAGCCATTATGTAAGGTGTTTATGAGATATGTATAGTTCCGGGAAGTAACTCAATAGAAAAGTCTACCTCCCTTACAGTAGGCAAACTAGACAACTCCTCGGGAAAAACATCCGGAAACTCCTTTACTACAGGAATATCCTTTACTCCCAAAACTCCCACACTTGTATCCACAATATGAGCTAAAAACGCCTGACAACCTTTGTAATATCCCATATCGGCCAAACGGAGAGGGGTTATGTGCTGTATATGTACATGCCCACCTCCAATCTAATACGAGGCCTTTTGGTGGCTCAGCGGCTTCGGAGGGGATGGGTACTCCGAGATTAAGCATGATGATGCTAGAGCAATCCCAAGATGGGTGACCTACTGGGAAGCTGCTCCTGAGCTGCCGGAAACAAAACCGTGAGGGCCGGTGGGCCCAAAGCGGACAATTTCGTGTTACGGCGGAATAGTTCCTGGGATGTGACAAATGGTATCAGAGCCACTCTGCCGTGTGGTGCGAGTGTGCCGACGAGGGCGTCGGACTCCCAAGGGGGGTGGATTGTAATATCCCACATCGGTCAAATGGAGAGGGGTTATGTGCTGTATATGTACATGCCTACCTCTAATCTAATACGAGGCCTTTTGGTGGCTCAGCGGCTTCGGAGGGGATGGGTACTCCGAGGTTAAGCATGATGATGCTAGAGCAATCCCAGGATGGGTGACCTACTGGGAAGCTGCTCCTGAGCTACCGGAAACAAAACCGTGAGGGCCAGTGGGCCCAAAGCGGACAATTTCATGTTACGGCGGAATGGGTTCTGGGATGTGACAACCTTTATTTAACAATTTCCTAGTAGCAACGGCTGATATCAGGCAACTCGAAATAACATCTCTTTCCCCTTGAAATGTAACCTCCGATCCTTCTGGACTTCGAAACACCACTACTTTTCAGAAACAATCTACCATAGTTCTATAAGCCTCCAAAAAGTCTATTCCCAAGATCACATCAAACTCCACTATATCTAAAGGAATTAGATTAGCATTAAACTTAAATCCCTCCCCAGCCACTAAACACCCAATTTATTCTCATTACCTCTCTGGAGGGTAGAGACACATGCCACTCGCCTGGAAGGGACGATGATGGCACATTGGCGTGGAGGGCAAATCTACTAGACATAAATGAATGCGTGGCTCCAGGATCAATTAAAGTAAATGCAAGCTGACCAAAAAATAATAACGTACCAATGATAACCTCTAGAGAAGTACGACCCTCCTGCTGGGTCATAGTATGAAGTCTAGCGCGAGACATGGGACATCCACGCTGACCACCACCTTGCTGAGAGCCACCCCTGGCCGCTACACTGCCCTGAGTACCACTATTGGAGCCTTTGGCTAAAGACTGACCAACTGGATGAGTATGGGTGGGGGTGGTCCTCTGAGCCAACAATGGATAATCTCTCCTGAAGTGGTCCTGACTACCACACTCATAGCACCTAGTAAACTGCTGCTGTCCATAAGAAAAAGTTTGACCACCAGATGTCCCACCCTGGAAGCTGCCACCAGTACCAAATTGTCCAATCTGCTGTCTACCCAACTAACTCTGGAAAGGTCTCCTGAAATGTCCTCTAGTCCTATTCTGAGCACCAGAGCTCGATCCATTGCTATTTCCACTACCAGCAGAAGACCCAGAAGCAGATGAGGAAGCGGTTTTCTTGGATGAACCCTGACTAGGACCGCTGAAATTTCGGGGCCGAGCACTATGTGTCCCAATGGTCTCAATAGCCATAGCTGCACTAACCACATCAAGAAAGGTCGGGTACACTACCCCTATCATCTTATCAGCATAAACACCACCAAGTGCCCCAATGAACATCCCAATCTTGGTCCTCTCATTAAGAACCAGATATGACACATGATAGCTCAGGGTAGTGAATCTCTGCTCGAACTCTATGACACCCTCATCATCCCTATTCTTCATGTTCAGGAAATCCGACTGAATCCTGCTACGATGAGCATGACTGAAATACTGCCCCAAGAAGAGTGTCTTAAACTGCTCCCATGTCATATCCTGAGCACCCTCAATATCCCTGATGGCAAGTGACCACCAATGATACACTGAATCATCTAGAAACGTCACCGCCATATCCACCTTCTTTTCTTCCGGGATATCAGTACTCCTAAAACCTTTTTCCATCTTACCTACCCAAGTGTATGCATCAAGGGGTCCCTTGGCACCCTTGAACTCAATTGCCCCAGCCTCGAAAACATCCCTCTTCTTCACAGTCCGAGGGTTCTGAACTTTATCTAAAACACCCCTCAGCATATTCCCAATAGAATCCACTAATCCCCTGAGGAAGAAGATTGGCGTTGGTCGAATTAGCTACCCGGGGTTGGCGTCTAGGAGGCATAGTACCTGAGGAAGAAGATATTTAGTAGTCTATAAACAAGACTAACAGAACTATCACACATACCCAATAACATATAGCATCCAAAGCATAAACTGCCAATGAATCCGCCGCGGTCGGATCACCACTCTATAGACACTACGTGCTACTTAGGCAAATATGATAATAATAAGGAGGCAGGAAATAAAACCTAAAGCTTTAATACCAACTGTCAGGACTCACCCCGAATTTCACCCTGAAACCTAAAGTCAATCCTGCGGGGTTCACCTCCAAGGAAAATTTATCGAAAAAGTTTAGCATAACTTCCCTTGAAAGTTGACAACCCTTACCTGAAAAATTCAGAATACACTCCTATAACGAAACAACCATCCTCAACTTCTAGAGCCACCCGCTCCCCACAAACACAACCACCACAATAAAACAATAAAACCATCCCCCAATTCATCACATAAATATCCAACTAAAATAACAAACTGCATCCTTCGAATATTCTAAAATGTAATCATAAGCCTTAGCACACAACCGAATGAATTTCATTTACATTCATCAGATTCCTTATATGAATTCTATGAAAAAATAAGAAAGAGATAGAAATTCATACAAGGCTACGACTCTTACATCTAGTCTAACGCTCACGTCGCATCATAATGAAACTTTATCTCATTATGACGGAACAAGATGGGTGTATATACATGCAGATCCCCTATATGAAAACCTATACGAAAATATAAGAAAATAGTTTTCATATAGGGCTACGATGCTTGCGTCTAACGCTCACGTCGCGCCATAATAAAATTTTACTTCATTATGACGGAACAAGCACGTATGACTAGCTAGCATTTATTATACATGCTATCCTCATAATATCCAAATACATATTAACCAAAAATCTCATTTTTGGTAAGTCTCAAAAATGATGAAAATTGTCAAATATCCGAAAAAGCAATAAATCCCAGCAGAAGAATAACTGATCAACAAAATAATGCATCGCATGCTTTTAAATTAAAACCAAGTCCACGCACAAATTAGGCCTAAGCCTGATGTCGATCTGAGACCTCATCTGCTCGAGCCTCCTCACGTCATGTTCTAAATATATAATTAAATTCCCAACCAAAAATCTAATATTTATACAAAATAGGCGAAATTAAACGTGAGCCGTAACCACGCTCATTATTGCCTAATTAACCACCAAAATACCAAACTTTGAAAAATCTCAAACCTATCCAAAACTCCTCCAAAAATTCCAAACTTCACATGATTAGTCTCCCTTTAATATAACACATTTCAAACCATGAAAATCTCCCTAACAGCGGCGGTGCTGACGTCTACTCTACCGGCAGCGGCGACCGGCACCGGTGACCTCTAATGCCTACCAAATTTTAGCAGCATTTTCCTCTCAACCCACTATACAACTTTCCTAACTAGCACAAACACCAATTCCAAGCCTAACTAGATCAATCGAACAAAAACATTTCAAGAAACACTAGAACTTCTACTCACCGATTCTCCTCACCTGAAGCAAACTGGATTGAGTCCTTTTAGGGCAAGGCTACTGGGTTGAAGACCTTCAAAACCATATAAGGCTTGCCCGGATTGGTGGCCTGAGGAGGAAGTTCCGGCGACGGAACACCACGGACGACCAGAGCTGTCAGGACCTACCCCGGATTTCCCCTTGAAATCCGGAATAAACCCTGCGGGACCCACCTCAAGGGAAATTCTACCAAAATTTTGGCATAACTTCCCTTGAAAATGAGTAACCCTACCTAGAAGAAAAAAATCACCAAAACCCAAACACTTCTAAAACAATTCAATCCACGTCTTCTGCAGCCATCCGCTCCTCCAAATAAACATCCACCACCTCAACCAACATAATAAATCGAAATAATTTCATGAATTTAATCCCTCATATAACATGCCAAATAAACCTTTTTCAACACTCATAGGTGGAGTCATAAGCTCTTAACTCGCAACATTAACAACAACAACAACACTTAAAACATCCCAAGGTTATCAGAGCAAC
>NW_004443438.1:0-11255 GCF_000184155.1 Fragaria vesca subsp. vesca
AAACAAAAATTTAGATAACATATTATTCACATAATCATTAATCATACATACAAAGACAAAGAGATATATATATATATATATATATATATCTTTAAAAATTATACACACAAGTTAGATATATATACAAACATAATACTATATAGTTTTCATGCATATATAATATTATACGTACGTACAAACATATTATACACACATATCTAGTAATTATATTAAGCATACAAGTAAGCATTGTCACATCCCGACCCTTAAATTTTTACCTTATTTACTAGCTTAATTTTAATAAGAATTTTACCATCTCCGTCATTGAGGAAATAGTTTAATTGGTCCCTAGAGGGGTTTCGGGGACGATTATATGCGGAGGATTTTTCGTAGGAGAAAATTATGACGACGGTAAAAATGGTAAAATTTTAGCTAGTAAAAGGTAATTTTTATTAGGGTATTATTTTGGGGTGTAATGTTTTTTAGTGGAGTTGGGTATATTATAGGCTTGGACCGGTTTGGGTGGAGGCCCAAAACCCACTCTTCTCTTCTCTCTTTTTCTTCCCGGTTTTCCTCTCCCCCGAGTCCACCCGCTGCCCAACATTCCGACCGCTCGTCCGCCGCCGTCCGGCCGCCTGGGATTACCGCACCGGTCCCGTTCGGTTGCCCTCCGACCCAGCTTCCATTCTAGGCCGGTGATAGCCGCCCTAGCGCCGCCGTGAAGGAGCGCTCTCCCCCGAAAGGTGCGACTGTCGTGTTGCTTCACTCGCCGGAACTCCCTCCTCCGGCCACCAATCCGGGCAAGCTTGGTATGGTTTTGTAGGTCTCCAACCCAGCTACCTTGCCCTAAAAGGACTCACTCCGGTTCGCTTCAGGTAAGAAGAAATTTGAGGGCCTTTTGTGTTGTTTTGCTCGATTGACCTAGTTAGGCTTGGAATTGGTGTTTGTGCTAGTTAGGAATGTTGTAGAGGGAGTTGAGAGGAAGATGCTGTTAAAATTTGGTGGGCATTGGAGGTCGCCCGAATCGGCCTCCGGCCGCCGCTGCCGACGGGGCTGGCGCCGGCGCCTGTTGGGAGATTTTAATGTTTTTAAATGTGGAATATTAAGAGGAGTGTATTGATGTAAATTATGGAATTTTCGGATGAGTTTTGAATAGGTTTGTGATTTTCCGAAGTTTGGTATTTTTAGCGGTTAATTAATGTAGAATCCGGCCGTAGGATTTAAGTCGTTGTTCTGGGGAGGTTGTAATTACGGCTGCCGTTTATGGTATTAAAGTTGGATCGTTTCATTTTAGGAAAGGCGAAGTTGGGCAAGGATGAGCGTACGTGGTTGCGGCTCATATTTAATTTTGCCTATTTTGTTTAAATATTGGATTTTAGTTGGGAATTTAATTATATATTTGTGCCAGGGTTCGAGAAAACCTCATTAGAGTGGCGATTTGGATTTCGTCGGGCTTATGCCTAGAGTTGTGAGTGGACCTTTGTTTTAATTGAAAAGCATGCGATGAAATAATTTGTTGATTATTTATTTTTCTTCTGATGAGACTTTCTGATTTCTCGGATATTTGGCAATTTTCCTCCTTTGGAGAGTTCCTGGAAATGAGATTTTCGGTGGATATATTTGTTGGATGTTTATGTGAGTATAGTATGTATATATAAATGCTAGCTAGCCATACATGTTTGATCCGTCATAATGAGGTAAAATATCATTATGGCGTGACGTGAGTGTTAAACACAAGCGTAGTAGCCCTATATGAAAACTATTTTCTTATTTGGTTTATTTAGGTTTTCATATAGGGAGTCCACATGTATATACACTCGTGCTTTTTCCGCCATACTGAGGTACAATTCCATTATGGTGTGACGTGAGCGTTAGACGCAAGCGTAGTAGCCTTGTATGAATTTCTATTTTTCTAATTTGTTCTTAGAATTCATACAAGGAGTCTGACGAGTGTAAATACATACACTTATATATGTTTATATATAGTTTAGCCTGAGTGGCTGTATTTCTTTGAGTTATGGAGACTAGCCGGAGCTAGTCATGAAATTGCCAGTTTTTGTGTTGAGCGCTTTTGAGCTGTCGTATGCAGTATATTTTCTTTGGAAATTAAAATGGGGAAGCATAAATATTTTTATTAATTTATTTTTGTCCACTCACTCTAACGTTGTTAAGTGTTTTCCCCTGGCCCTTTTCGTTTTAAAAATGTCCAGCTTGCATGTTAGCTTAGTCGAAGTCGAGCGTACATAGAGATGAGGCATAGTCATCATATAGCTTCCGCTTGTTAATTTATTTTGTTTCCTTTCTTCCTGTTAGAGTTGCTCTGAACCTATAAATGGTTGGATGTGAGATTTGTTTAGATTAGTAAATTTTGGGTGGTGTTGTGATTTGCGGAGCACAAAGGCTCCAGGAGTAGAGGATTATAAATGGATTCTTTTGAAGTGCATGCAAATATTATTAGGAAGGGTTGTCCATTTTCAAGGGAGGTTATGCCGATTTTTCGGTAAATTTTCCTTGGAGGTGGTCCCTGCACGACTTACTCCCGGTTTCAGGGTGAAATTCGGGGTGGGTCGTGTCAAACAATCCATCAAAATTAGATCGGCAAGTCGCCGAAAGTTCGCAGAAAATATGCCTAAAAGAAGAAAGTAGATATATTAATTAAAGTAGTTACATATATACCAATTAGCTAAGAGATCGAGATCGAGATCGAGGCGCGCAGCTCTTTAAGATCGATCAACTTCATGAAGAAAAACTTCCAAAACTAGATTTAGATTGGATGAATATTCCAATGAGGGGGAGGGGAGCTAGACCATGCCTTTCTTCTGCGGTCTCTTCTGGGCGAAAGGTGTATAAATGGATGATGTGTAAACTTAGCCGACGGAATATTCCGTCGCCTAAGAGAAAAGGATTTGGAAAAATATTCGTTCTGCTTTGTGTCAGGCAATAATTCAAAATCATAGGCGACGGAATATTCCGTCGCCTAAGAGAAAAGGCTTCGGAAAAAATATTCGTTCGGCTTTGTGTCAGGCAATAATTCAAAATCTTAGGCGACGGAACAATTCGTCGCCTAAGAAAAGAAAATTCGTCTCCCAAGTACATCCTAACCGACAGAAACGTCTTCGTCGCCCAAGAAAATTTCGGACGACGAAAAACTGTTCGTCGTATAAGAGTGATATACTGACGGAACAATATTCGTCGCCCTAGAAAATCTTAGACGACGAAATCATACCGACGGAAGGTATTCGTCGCCTAGGGTTACTAAGGCGACGGAACCTGGACGACGAATGGTGTTTTGTCGTGTAGGAAAATCCTAGTCAACGGAACACGTGTACAGTTATTTTCCGTCGCCTAGGATATCTTAGACGACGGATGCGGCATCCTAGACGACGGTTCCTCTTCCGTCGGTGAAGAGTTACTTAGCCGACGGAATTATACTAATTTCGTCAGCTAAGTTGATACTTCCTGTAGACGTCATTGGGTCTTATGTCTGATTCGATTGAAAGTTGAGTCGTTGCTAGAGTATAGAATGTTATATGCTTTCTAGTTGTCATATCCACCTTTTTGGATGTAGCTTTGAGGTTGTTTTTTTCAATTCTTAGACGTAGTTTGATTTAGCATAGCTATGCATTTGTATGGTCTTCGGACTATTCATGTTTGACCTTTTGGTCGTCATGATCTTTGATCTATGGATATTTCTCTTTTTCCCTCAAAAAAAAATATTCTTCTACCAAAAACCAACCCTCAATTTCTTTTTTCTTTTTGCGTATAGATTAAGGAAAATTCAAAATATATTGTTACCTCACTCCTACAATACTACATACGTAAATGATGGTATGAAAGCGGTGGAACTATTGTATCTTTGAGATCAAATGATTAATAATTTGTTGGCGTAATGTACTCTTGCATTGAAGTTGTAATCTACTCAGCTCCACAGTTTTGTGAAATCATCGAGTAATGAAGTTTAATTAAGTCGGTTTGACATTTTGGTTGCCCAAAATTCATCATCGACAATCGTAGATTGAATCAAATGAACTCCAAACAAATGCGTAAATTACATAGTAGTAATCATTTTAATGAATTCCTACTTATCCACAATGTAAGCGATGTTGCCGTAAGCGATGTTGCCTAGACTGTGTCCAACGGTCCAACAACCAAGTCTCTTCGCATCGATGAACTCATGAAATACGAAATCATGAAATACGAGCTTACCAAATCATCCAACATTTCAAAATGTGAAATATGGATTGGAAATTAAAAATTGCTTCCAAAACAAAAACGAAAAAAAAAAACAAAAAAAGTCTAAACTAAAGCTTAAACCCTACCAAAAACCCTCGCGACATTTGGACCCAAAGAGTGCCGGAAACCAAAGAGCAGGGAAATCAAATGCCTCTCTTCCACATCCCCTCCCGCTCCGTCCTCAAACCCCACCACCACCACCGCCACATCATCCGTCGAACCTTCATCGACACCACCACCATAAACTGGGTCCGCGACCGCGGCCTCGACCACGTAGTCGAGCGGGAGAAAAACCTCCGGCCAATAATCAACATCAAAAACCTAATCAAATCAGAGCCCTCCAAATCCCTCCCCATTTCCATCCTCACCAAATCCCGCCACTCCCTCCAAATCCCCACCCGCCCCGTCAACTTCGTCCGCCAATTCCCCTCCATTTTCGAGGAGTTCCTCCCCGGCGGCATCCCCGGAGGCATCGCCTCCGTCCAGCCCCACCTCCGCCTCACCCCGCAGCTCCTCGACATCGACTCCAAGGAGCATCTCATGTACCAGAGCCACTCCTACACCCACCAGGCCGCCGATCGCCTCTTCAAGATGCTCATGCTCGTCCGCTGTAACAGACTGCCGCTCAATCTCATCGAGCTTTTCAAATGGGATTTGGGGCTCCCTGAGGACTATGTGGAGACCATCGTGCCGGAGTTTCCGGATTACTTCAAGGTTGCAGTCGGGAAATACGGGCTGCTGGAGCTGGAGATGGTGTGCTGGAGTGATGAGCTGGCCACTTCGGTTATGGAGAAGAAGAACAAAGCGGCCAAGGGGATGCCTGTTGCGTTTCCTATGCAGTTTTCGAGAGGGTTTGAGATGGATAAGAAGATGAAGAAGTGGATTGATGAGTGGCAGAAGCTGCCGTATGTGTCTCCTTATGAGAATGCAGCTCATCTTTCTTCTCAGAGTGACGAATCGGATAAGTGGGCCGTTGCGGTTTTGCATGAGCTGCTGCATATTCTGGTGCCCAAGAAGACTGATAGGGAGAATATTCTGGCTCTCGGTGAGTATTTGGGGATTCGGTCGAGGTTTAAGAGGGCATTGCTTCACCATCCGGGGATATTGCATGTTTCAAGCAAGAACCGGACTTATACGGTTGTATTGAGAGAAGGGTATAAGAGGGGTGCTATTATTGAGAATCATCCGCTGATGGATATAAGAAACGAGTATATTCACCTCATGAATGCTGTGAAGGAAGATGGTAAAGGGGTAAGTCCTAGGGAGAAGAGGAAGAGGAAGAAGGGAGTTGAAGATCCTATAAGAGAAGATATAGACGAGGACGATGATGAAAATGAGGAAGAGGAAGGGTACTTGTGTGACTCATCTGATGCTGAAGTTGAGCATGATGAGGTTGACAGTGAAGACAATGAAGAAGAGGATGAAGACGATGATGAGGATGAAGAAGAGAGTATGAGCAACATTTGGATGAATGATGCTAATACTAGAGGAAGAAGAGCTAGGAAATCTAATTTTGATGTCATGACACCTTCCAGAAATGCTGGAAGAGGAAGTTCAGGTCAAAAAAGAGCCTGGAAATCCGATAATGCTGAGAGAGGGGGGTCAGGTGGACAATACCCTGGTAGGAGAGGAGAGAGAGTCTCACCTGATACTTCTAGAACAACACAATCTGATGTTAGGCATAATGTCCGCCAGAATACAACAGAAGGATCTAATCTGTCCAGAAGCAGGGTGAGGTCTTCACCAGACAAGAAGACTTATATTTAGAGAAAGTCGGCTGGTTTTCTGCAACAACATTCTGATAGGTTTGTCTTATGTTCTAGATACTACCTTGTTATGAGCTTGGAAATATATTTGCCTGCTTAATATTTTTGTGATTGACTGTGGCTATTTCATTTGACCGATATGTTAATTCATAAAATTAAAATCATTAATAAGTAAAAACTGATATATCAAGTAAGATAAAGTTAAAAATCTCAATAGATACTAAGCAATGGCTAGGAGAAAGTTATTGCCTGTCTGATAATTTAGGAGTCCCCCAATCCACTTTCCAGGGATCATATAGTAACATAAATGGGTTAAACATCCACTTATTCTACCAGACAAAGTTTCCCTTCTTTCGCCATTGCTGTAAATTGGCATGAAGCTGTATAAAGCATGAGGAGAAATAATTATGGATAATAGTGTAACGGCCTATGGCCTAGGAACATGTAGGGAAATATGAACAGTTGGTTGAACACTAGGATATGTAGAAAGATCCTCTAAGAATCATTTATATATTGATTAGTATTCATGAGTCGTGCAGTGTTCCTATTGTTGGTTAGAAATCTCATCAATAGGACACTTCACTGTTGCTTTAGATGCAACTCTAGGTGTACATCTCTCTGGGAGATTACCATGCCTAAAATGAATACGCTTTAATCACTGGACTTTTCATTATAAATGCATTTCCTTCTTGTTGCAAAACAACAGCAACAACAACAGATGAGCCAAAGGATCTAACCCTGAGCAAAGAATTCACAAATGTCATTTCAGTGTTTCTCTAAATGTCTTTTTGAAATCCAAACAGTTCGTCCTAACATTTGCTTCCTCAGGCCTAGCATTCCCAGTCTTCTCACTAGCTGCCTTTAGTAAATCACCTTTCCTTCTATGATAGAATGGGTTTGTACGTGATTTGTAGGTCTGTTGGATCATGTAGAATAGACGTCTAACCTCAAAATTAGATAAAAACCTTTCCTTCTTGAGGTGCAATTTCTCTGGCCAGTTGTTACTATTTCCTTTCTGTAATGAATTGTCAGCCTATGTTGTATTGGTTTTATAAGGTGGAATACATAGGACAAACTGTGTTTCCCCCTACTGAGGGAAACCTAAAGCTCTTCCTCAAGAAGTTAAAACAAGTAAAATACACATTTCTTAAGTAGCAATGGACAAAAATGCAAAAGAACTCCATTGAATGAAAAAAGGGGCAAATGTAGAAAGGGGGTTTCAAAATAGGGTTTGAAGGCATATAGTCTTGTGGAGTGGGGATAGACGGTTTGAAGGCACATGATCTTGTGGAGTGGGATAGACGGAGAAATGAATTTGGGAGGCCAATGGTATTTGGTGGTTCACAGGGTTTAATTAGGTGATACTTTTGTAATCTTTTTCATCTACATTGGTAGTAAATGTGTCCAGCAGAGTAAAACATAGCAATGGAGGCCTGGTAAGTGGAGGGTTGTCAGTTGAGACAGAAAATGCAGGATATCTATCTTTTGCACTTAGCTAATGGCACTATATTTTCCATGTCATTGGATAAGCAGAAATAGGACATCCTTTAATTATTTCAGGCAATTGAAGATTGGCGAATCCAAGTGTTTTCTTGTGGATTACTATCGAGAAAAGTTGAAGATACTCGTTCTCTAAAAAGATTCATAAAAAGATTCATTAAAGGACGGGTGGATGTGGGTGTCTTTGTTTTTTTTTTCTTTTTCCTTTTAATTGCTCAAGGATAATTTAGTTTATTTAAAAAGAAGCAAGAAGAACTGTAACACGACTTACCTAAACAAAATTTTATTGATGCCACAATCTTCTTTGGAAGAAAAATAACAATGTCCATAGTCTTGTTATATCAAACTTGAATATCTGAGATTTAAGAGAGAAAAGGATAAATAATATATAGTAGAGGGATCAGAGTTGTAGATTATGAGATGTATGACTTATGAATTGAGGGTAAAAACTTCAAGTTTGCCTAGTAATGAAGCTTACAGATTGTCATATAGATGCTTGATTAAGCATGCCTAACATTGTAAAGCATATGCCTATCGAGATCCCCTATATATTAATGACTTGATTAGAACCATGCAAAGGTTGTCAGGCTATGAGAAGTCACCATTTTTTGCCATGTTTGTCATTGCTTGTTGAAAGCTTATCAAGCAAGGTGCAGCCTGTTTGGTAGATTAAAAGATATCTGCTTTTCTTATGTTTTCACTGATCCTGAGACCTGACTGCAATTTGGTAATGCAGCAGAAAGCTAGTTTTTCATTTCTTCTTCTAATGAAAGGGGTTGATTGTTTAGCGAGGTTTTGTAACTTTCCGAAATCAAAGATATTTTTTCCCATACCTTTATGCTGTTAGTTTTCCTCTCCTTCTCTGTTTCTGGTCCAGTCTTTCTAGGTTTTTGCATCTTCTTTCTTGTTGGTGGAGCTCTTTCTTGGAATAGCATGGCCCAGCTAACATTAGTTTGGGTTTTGTTTCTTTTCATTATCCACTATCGCCTTCTTCTTTATTTTCTGGGGTGTTGAATTTATAACTCACTTGTCTCAATTCACTCTTCAAAAATCATCTCGACTTTCGAACAAATATTTTAGGTTCTTCGAGTTTTTTTTTTATAATGTTTATTCTTTTACTTTGAGTTTCTTGATTGATTTTTTGTTTGTTTTATTTTCTGGTTATTCAGGTAGTTCTTTTCCAAGTAATCATTATACAGACTTCGCTGGTGGCAAAATGATTATATGGTCCAGTTGTTTTGTTTCCAGCAGCACACAGATTAGAATCTTGTCCACATTATAAAATACATCTGGATAAAATCGTTTATAGCAACATTACAAGTTGTCCACAAATGCATTTGATGTGCCGAGCAATAGTTTGTTTTTCTAAACCTAACATTATTTCATGTTGTTTGTTCATATGACTTGTTTTGTTCACCTTTGTATTTTTGTATAAGGTATTTTGTTGCCTTTGATTACTTTTGACTGCAATAATGTGCTCTTTTTCCTGCTTATGTTTTGATAAATAAATTCATGACCAGATTCTCCTCTATCTGCTAATTACCTGATATGCTTATGGCATTATTTCAGTTGGCATGTTGTCCGAGAAGAAAACCACATCCCCAAATGTGACAAAGAATACTGGAGGACCTGTGAGCTCAACGAAACTTTATCTCCAATGGTAGTGAGAGTCTATTCAGATATCAGTTGTAGGGGTTCCACCGTTTAGTCATTCGTACTGATAAGTTTTTTTTTTCTTGTTTGGGCAAGTGTGCATTCTCTGATACCGTAAGTGGAAAGATGAGGGAGACCAACATACAAGAAATGATCCCGAGACCAAGAAATGGAGGATTTGAAAAAGTGGTTGGCTGCGAGGTTAACGAGACCATCATTCTGGAGTCTTGGATATTTTGATGTGCACATATATTTATTAGTTTTGTTTAACTTTTAGTTGTTGTAAGCCTCCAAACATCAGAAAATGCATCTAGAGTCCTTACCGAACAACTTCAATAGATCATGATGACTACAAATGTTTACAAATTCTTATATCCTTTGTCTCCGCTCCCTTTGAGGCAGCGAAGAAAATTTGCATTTTGCACCACTATACTTTGTTTCATGGTAATTGTGCATTTGCAGTGTTTTGTGCAAAGGTTGGTTTCTTATGAGAACTCTTGCCATTTCCGGTTGGTTACTATTGTCTAATCAATGCATGTAAAAATAACTAGCAAGATTGCCCGTGCGATGCTGCGGGTGACATTTCTTTGTTGTGATAATAAATAAGAGACATAAAATAGATGTGAAAATGATTTCACCATAATATTTGAACTACACAATATCAATTAGTCCAAACCTATACAGACTATTCTTCATCAGACAATGAAAGATAGAGGTGCAAAAGTAACCTACATTTACTTGTAGGAAAATGCAATGTTTAACAATTGTGTATATATACACAAAAGGAATGCATCCTTTGTACATTATAGTTACCAATATTGTTTGTTGTCAACTAACATATGATAGCAGCAAGAATCTTAAATCTTGCTGTTCAAGAACCATTATAAAATAAAAATAGCAGCAGACTTCAAAAAACAGAAAAGAGACTAAAGGTTGTAGCTGCTATTCATCCTTGCTTTGTTTTAGATTTGCCCTTGCTTCTTTCTCCCTGTTAGGTGGACGTTGAAATGAGCAAACACAGAATTATTGAAGGGTAAATACATACTAAAAAGGTCAAAGTGAAGTCAATGAGGATGATGAAGTTGTGAATTTTATGATATGGGAAGATCGATGAGATATATATAGAAGAGGAGTGATGTTGATATCACTCGTATCAATGAGGATCAAAAAAATAAAAGATAGAAGGATCAAAGAAATGCTTGTTACCTCTTCGGCTTCTTGGCAGTCACTTCTTTTAGAATCTCACTGAAAGTGTTCTTTCTGGGTTTATGCTGGTTTTGTGGTCTTGTTGTTTGTAGAACCTCTCCTACAATATTCCCATAGTAAGAAGTGAATACCGACAGAAAATAATTCTATACCAAGCAATCTGATCATGGTATGTCATGTCCTCGCTATAGCATAAAAGAACAGAAGAGAGCCTAGAGCTATTGATGCTAACGAAGGGAGCCAAAGCCCCTTTTCAATTACTCTATAAGCATCTTGAATCTAACACAGTAGCGTATCAAAAAATGGCTAAATAAGAACACTATCAAGTAACATTATCGCTTTCAAATTGGGCAATGAATTCAGCTATTCAAAATTTCAGCATACCATCGAAGCAATTGAGCTTATACTTACATCCATCATCTCTAGTTTCTAGCGAGCTTTAGTTACCTCCTCAATCTTGTATTCTGGTGGCATACAATAGCAATAAAAAAAAAAAAATCAGAGCCTTGAAACTCATGAAAACAAAAAACTAATCCATGAGAAATCAAAGTAAACTCATAAAATTAATCCAATGATTCAATTAATTTTCAATTGATAAGAAGAAACCAAAATACAAAAAAAAAAAAAAACACAAATCTAAAACCAATGATTACCTTTGGTTAGTTTTCTGATCAGGACTCTAGTTCGTGATATAGTCATTTGGCTCAATACTCTAAATTCTAATATCTCTAATTCCTAAGATACTGATTAGTGCTCTAAAACACAAACTAAACAATTTTAATTTGGCTCAGATAGCATTTTTTTAGTAGAAAACTAAACTAAACTTGAAGACTAAACTGATCAGCTTAAACTGTAACATCCCGGACCCAATTTTACCTATTTACTAGGTATTCCACGAGTTACTGATGAATTTAACCG
>NW_004443438.1:11535-22549 GCF_000184155.1 Fragaria vesca subsp. vesca
AAAGCAGTGTTGACTTCGGTCAAAAGCCACAAGGGGCGTTGACCCAAGCTCCGTCTCTCTCTTCCTTCTTTCTCTCTCTCTCCGCTGCTCCAGCCTAGCTCCGTCGCGATTCCAGCCGTCGCCGACCACAAGCCGCCGCCTCACCAGTCTAAAATGGATCATCTCCACCCTTATTTCCAAACCCGACCCTCAAATCCGAATGGCATCCACACAAGAGATCGAAGCGGAAGAACACAACTGTGTTCATCGGAATCTGAAGAATTCCGGCAAGCTCAGGCAGCGATGCGACCCTCTAAGGCCATGGTGAGTCTTCTCTTCCTCTCTTTCTTCACAAGTTGGTGTGCTCTTCCATTAATTCGAGCCCTAACTCGAATGGTCCCTTCCTCTGGATGTTGAAGTTTTCCGGTACCGGCGACTCTCGTCTCCTTCCCGACGACCTGTTGAGCATCAAGAGGCCAAGGCGAACGTGTGTGGAGATTTGAGGTGTTGCTGCTGCTGTGTCGAGCAAAACCCGAACCCAGTTTCTGACGAGAAGCTGCTGCGGGCAAGGAGGAGCTGCTGGACTCATAATTAGGGGGTAGATTGAAGGTAATCTTCGTGTTTTAGCTGCTGTGAAGTTCTGTGTTGTTGTTGGTTGTTGAGGTGTTGATCCGGTTGTTTTGGTTGTTGTTGTCGAGAACTTGGTGCTTTGAAGATTGCAGGGAGGTCATGGCCAATTTTCGGCAAGTGGCCGGATTCTGGTAGAATATTCCGGTCAGTCGTCTGAATCCGGCGAAAGGTTCTGGTGAGGCAGCGTATTCAGCTGAGAGTCGTTAAGGTAGTTTTGAGTATGATAAATGTTATTAATGCCTTAAGAGGAATTTGATGTTGGAGTTTAAAATTTGTGGTCTTGAAGTCTAGGCATATTGTGAAGTGGGATAGCAGGGAAAGTGTGAAGTCGTTGGTATTTGTAGCTTGTTTAAAAGTATTAAGTAGAGAATGAGCTTGAGTCTAGTTTGAGTTTTTAAATGAGCTAAATTATATTATGGGTATCCTTAGTGACTTTGCATATAATTTATTACTTGACAGAATGGTGAAATAGTTTGGTTGTCACGCTATAGGCTTGGAATTTCAATGAGAACTTGTTTCCAAGTTGAGGTTACGGAACTTGAACAAAATGAGTTCTGGATGTGAAATTGGTTAAAAAAATAACATTTAAATCAATTGGTCAATCCTGGTCAACCTAGGGAATTCTAATCAAGCTAGGAAGAAGTCGAGTCAATGATTATTTCGGAATCCAGTTTGATCGATTTACTCTGCTGTTTATCATCAGACGTGAGATTGACTTGAGATTGTGAGTAGTTGGAGGCAGCACGTACTCGAGGAGTATTCCGGGCATTGGAAGGTTTAGGCCTAGTATTGTGAGTGGACTTTTATTTTAAATAATATGCATGCTATAGTTCATGGATGAACAATTAATGTTGTGGAACATTTTGACGTCATTTTAATTTTGATGATTTTTATTTCTCTTGAAGAGTTACTGAAAATGGGATTTTCGATGGATATAAATATGAATTTATGAGAGAGTATGTATATAAAAGCTAGCTAGCCTTATGTGTCTGTTCACCTTAATGGTGTAGCATATAGCCGTATTATGGTGTGACGTGAGCGTTGGACGTGAGCGTAGTAGCCCTATATGAGTGTTTAATTCATATAGGGGGTATGGACACATATTTATACACTTGTCTGTCCACCTTAATGGCGTAGTGTAGCACCGCATTAAGGCGTGACGTGAGCGTTGGACGCGAGCGTAGTAGTCCTATATAGACCTATGAATTTATATAGGGAGTATGGACGTGTGTAAATATATACATATATTATAGAGCCTGAGAGGCTTGATATTTATGAGATAAAAGTTTTATCGCTTGCAGCATGCATTCGATTTTCCTTGGATATTTTATTCGTTAATTTTATTTTTGTCCACTGACTCTAACGGTTTCAAATGTTTTATCCTGGGTTTTTTGTTTTAAAAATGCCCAGTGTGCAGGTTAGCCTAGTTAGGGTCGAGCGTACATGGAGAAGAGGCATAGTCAATAGTATAGCTTCCGCTCATTATATTTCTAGTTTATCTCCTTTCAAATAGGTTGCTCTGAACTGTGGTTGTTGATTATGAGTTTAAATTGTTAGAGTTAGTAAATAAATTGGGAGATGTTGTGATTTGGGGAGCACGAAGGCTCCAGGAGTTTAAGGTTGGAATTGGTTTATCAGAAGTGTATGCAAGTTTTATTAGAAAGGGTTGTCCATTTTCAGGGGAGGTTATGCCGATTTTTCGGTAAACTTTCCTTGGAGGTGGTCCCCGCAAGATTTACTTCGGGTTTCAAGGTGAAATTCGGGGTGGGTCCTGATATAAACTATACTGATCAGAAAAACTAATAAGTACCTTAGGTATTATTTATTAGAAACTTATTTTGATAAGAAAACTAACTAAATTAAGTGTGTGTGTGTATATATATATACAGAGAGGATGTAGAGCGGACATCCGCACTCAGCTTAAAGTGCGGACGTCCGTCCGTTCTCCACCCTCCGGCGTCGGCGCCGGCGCCGGCGCGCCTTCACCCCAGAAGATTCCAGCAGCGTCCCTGACCATTTCCCCTCCCCGGCGAGTCTGTTTTTTTCCAGTTTCCGGCGAGATCGACTTTGTTTGAAGTTTTAGGTTATCTCGCCGGAAAACCGGAAAAGAATGGACTCGCCGGGGAGGGAAAGTGATCAGGGACGTTGCTGGAGTCTTCTGGGGTGGAGGCGAGCCGTCGTCGGCGCCGGAAGGTGGAGAACGGACGGATCTCCGCACTTTAAGCCGAGTGCGGACGGTCCGTTTCACATCCGGCCTGTATATATATATATTTACAGTCCTTATCCAGAGCGAAGCTTTGCTCTGGAATTAAAGTGCGAAGCTCCTCTCTTAGCCCTTGGATCAATTCATTAAAATCTAATGGACAATAACTAATCTCTTTTAACTAGGGTCAAGAACCATGAGTTAACAATTAAGAAAAATAAATAAATAAACAAACACACAAATTATATTCCATGTTTGATCTAGAGGCCATTAAACACAAACAAACGCAGGAGCCATGGTTTAGGGTTTTTCCCTGTGCTCACGTCTCATCTTTTGTGCTCGATCTTCTCCTCTTCCGGTGCGAAGCTTCTCAATACGTCTAGTTGATTATTCAAAGCTCAATAATAGGTACATAACAACTTCTCTTCCTTCTCTCTATACTTACTCATTAATCTGTGCTCTTTTCGTTTTATATTTGGGTCTTGGAAAATTGGCGTAGCTAGGGTTTTCTGTTGTACCAACTTGACCAATATATATATAGCAATCGTCCCATATTGAAGCATCTATAGCAATCTTTCCATATGGAAGCATATCTAACATAGCAATCGATAAAAATAAAAAACAATAGAAATCTGTTGATTCCAATAAGATGAGCAAAGGAATCTGTTGTATTCAATTGACAAGCTAGACAATTTGTTGTATGTATGGAAGCATCTCTAGCTAATTAAGGGAATTGAAAATCGTTCATCAAAGATTATGTTTGTTCTTTAATTTCTTTCTTCTAATTATATTAGTATTGTTGTCAATGTACTATGTATTCTGTATCATAACTACTTGTTTCTTTTTTTTTTGGTATAGCTATGGAATTGCAAAGCAATAGCAGTTCAAAAGAATCAAAGTCTGCATAAGAAGAGAAGTCTGGGGAAGGCTCTTCAAGTCATACCCCTCGAGCGATCAAGCTTCTCGAGAGATCTGTCATGTTTGTTGGACTGTTAAAACTAACCAGTCATTTAGTTTTACTATGTTTTGTTTTTGGTTTTGTTAATAAAGACCTTTTTCTTAAGGACTTGATAGGGTTAGACTTTTTCTTTCCATTTAGTTCCATGTTTTAGGCAATATGAAACGTGGTTGTTATTGCTTTGATTTCTTCCTGATGTAAAGGCTATAAAGCCAGAAGCTTGTTATTGAATTCAATAAGAAATTCTCTCCAGAAATCAGTGTGAGTGTGTGTTATAGCTAGCTTCTGTTTCCTTCAATGTATGTCAAGGGTCACATGTTGTTGGGGTTGCCTTTTAAATCAAAGGGAATGGGATTTTTTTTTATCGAATAGGAATTTCATTCATGAAGAGAGGGGAATGGGATTGGGTTGTTGTTTTTGTTACAACCCCTGTAACAAGAAAGACGAGGATAATTGTTTTTTTTCTCCTTTAAATAAACCTTCGTTCATGAACATGACATTCTTATAGGTCATTATTTTGAATCTATAAGGTCCTCAAAACTTGCTAGTTTAACCAAATTCATACTCTGTGCTTCCAAAAAATAAAAATTCTAATTATGATTGGTCTTCGATCACAAGGAAAAGACATGACAATAACTCGCAATAGATTCCGCATCTCTAAAAAGTAACAATCGTTCTAAATTAAACATGAGAAAATAGGGAAGACAAATAATTTTTGTTGCTACACGGACTGATCAACTCCTCTGCTGGAAGACTCTTCCTCATCTGTACTTGAATCACTTGTATCCTCTCTGTAAAATAATAAACCAAAAAGAAAAGCACCATCAGGAATTGGTATGTCATTTGAGGGATAATGCAATATATCGAATAGAACAACTAAACGCTTACCCAGTTTGAGCGATGAGTATGCCGTTTGTATTCTTCAACTCAGGACAATTTCTTTTATCATGTTGCTGGTCATGTTTTTTACATCCATGACAAAATCCACCTTTACCATTCGCCTTCTTTGCAGCTTTTAATCTCCCCTTTTCTTTTCTAGCCTTCAATCTTTTCCCACATCCTTTGGCCCTTACTTGAACAGGTTCATTATAAATGTGTTGAGAAGGAAGACCTTTTTGTTCAACTGGCACTATTGCAGAATTAACAGTCTCACCATCAACCATCATGGAATTATACTTCTCCAGAACACTGTCTAATTTATCTAAAAACAGAGCACTTGGTTCCTCGCTACCCACAATTTTATCAATTACCTTTACACACTACCAGAAGAAAGGCTTTAGCCGACGAAAAAAAAAAAAACCAGGCCGACGAATCAATTTTTCGTCGGCTAATTTATATTTTCGTCGGCTATAGTCAACTTTAGCCGACGAAATTAAAATTTCGTCGGCTAAAGAATTTATTTCGTCAGCTAAAGTCACAGACTTTAGCCGACGACTTTAAACATTCTTTAGCCGACGAAATTAAAATTTTGTCGGCTAAAGTTCTTTATATTCGCAGATCTGGACAGCAGCTCATGTAACATCCCGAGCCTAATTTTTCCCTTTTTACTGGGTATTTTTCGAGTTACTGAGGAATTTAACCGTGCTCGGTAATTTGGTAATTTAACACTCGAGTTTATTGTCGAGTTGTTCTCAAAATGTCAAGTTCTTCTTTTATGGACCCGAAGTCCTAGTGCGCGTCGATACGAGTTCGTCGGTGTCTCCGGATTATTTTTGGAGTCTCGAGCTATTTTTCTTCGATGTATTGAAGGTTCAGTAAAATGAGTTAATTGTCTGGAATTAGAGTATGACTTTTATTCTGGGCCATAGGATCTAGGGTTTTGTTTTCAGCTGTGGATTTAGGCTTAAAAAGGTTAAGAGGGGGTTGACCCAGTCAAGGAAGCCACACTCGGTTTGACCCGAGCCCAGACTTCCCTCTTCCTCTCCGCCTGCCTCCGGCGTCCTCCGCATGACGCCGTCGTCTCCGGCCATCCCTGGCGACGAGACCATCTTCAATCTCTTCCTCTCCTTCTCTTCTATCTAACCCGGTCCATGGATCACACTTTCTTCTCGATTCAGTGGTGATCGATCGAAGGAAAGCTCGACTGTGTTCTGCAATTTCCGGTGAGCTCCGGTAGGGACGACGGCTATGAAGGGTATATTCTTGTCCTCCTCACTTCCCTCTTCCTTGTTGTGTCTTTGTTTTTTTGATTCGTGGCCAAATTGGAGGAAGCCCTAATTCTGTTTTATGGGTTTTCCGGCGAGCCACCGTCGTTGACGCCGTCGAGGTTTCTTGGTGTCTCTTCTCTCCTCCCCGACGTTGCATTGATCTCATGGAGACCCAGTCGTTTCTGTTGAAGATCAAGGGTGCTGCTGCTGTGGTGTTGGAGGCGTTGGTGAGCTCGGGTGTTGATGAAAGCCATGGTTAGCAGCGACGGTTTAGGCTGAGGGTGAACTCAGTCTGGTGAGGTTTATAGCAAGGTGAGGAATCTCTAGGTTTCTGCTTGGTTTGATGATTGAAATGCTGCTGTGTTTTGTGGTATGGTTGATTGGTGATTAATCTTGGGTTTTTTGGTTGTTTGTATGTCGAGAACTTGGTATATTGAAGGATATAGGGAGGTCATGGCGAAATTCCGGCAAGTGGCCGGAATCCGGCAGAATATTCCGACAAGTCGTCGGACTCCGGCGAAGGCAGTTAGTACATCAGGAGCAGTTGAGGTAGTTATCGAAGTTTTCCTTTTTGTTTTGCGTTGTTTCTTAAATAGGAAAGTTTGTCGGTTTATAATCGAAAATCTTTTTAAGTGAGGAAAGTTCCTATTTTGGGAAACTTTCCCTTTTTGGCAACTTCCTATTTATGGAAACCCTTTTTGGGTGCCCTTAGTAAATATTGAGGTGAAGTTGTGTAGAGAGGAAATGAAGGAAATTGTTGGTATTGTTTGTAAGCATGTTTGATCGTAGGGGATCATAAAATAATTTTGGAAGTATTTTAGTTAATGTGTTAAGGCAGGGAAATTGATAGTGACTTTGATTCCAGGTTAAGGTTCAGTCCGAATACGTTATAATTGCGAAGTTTAGTCGGAATTGATTATTAATATATGTTGGTCAATCCTGGTCAACCTAAGATACTTGGTCAATTTAAGAAGAAGTCGAATCAATGATTATAGGAATCCGGCCGTAGGATATAAGTCTTTAATTTGTAGAAGGTTGAATTAGGGCTGCCGGTATGTTCGGTGAAGTTTGAGCCATTTTGGGGTTATGAAGGACAAAGTTGGGCAATGATGAGTGTGTGGGAGGCTCACGTTTAATTTTTGCCCATTTTGTTAATTATTGGATTTTTAGTTGGGAAATTAATTATATGTTTGGATCAGGACGTGAGGAGGCTCGAGTGGAAGAGGTCTCGGATCGACGTCAGGCTTAGGCCTAAAGTTGTGAGTGGACTTTTGTTTTAAAATATATGCATGCGGTGATTCTACATTAAATGATTGATTTTATTGAATATCAATTTGTGGATTTGTCTATTTTCCCGAAGTCATTTTCAGAAGTAAATGTTCTCATTTTTAATGGCTATCGTGTTATTTGGAAAGTTACCGAAAATAAGATTTTCGGTAGAGTCGTGTGCGTATTGCTTTTTATGATAATTGGCAATTTTCATTATTGTTGGAAAATAACCGAAATTGAGAATTTCGGTGAGTATGTATATATATCCATATTTGGATGATTATGAGAATAATATGTATATGAGGGAATGCTAGCTAGCTATACGTGCTTTTCCACCATACTGAGGTAAAATTCCATTATGGTGCGACGTGAGCGTTAGACGCAATCGTTGTAGCCCTATATAAAAATAATAATTTATATAGGGGATATGCGCGTATATTTATACACCGTCTTTTCCACCATAATGAGGTAAAATACCATTATGGTGCGACGTGAGCGTTAGACGCAAGCGTCGTAGCCTTGTGTGAATTTTCTATTTGTTTTTGTTGTTTCAAGAAAATTCATACAAGGGATATGACGAGTGTAATACATACATATTTTATTTTAGCTTGAGAGGCTGTATTTTATTGAGCGTTGGAGACTGGCCAGAGCTAGTCATGAAATTGCCAGTTTTTGTGTTGAGCATTTTTGAGCTGTTGCATGCAGCATATTTTCTATGGAAATGTAAATTGGGAAAGCATAAATATTTTCATTAAATTTATCTTTTTGTCCACTCACTCTAACGGTTTCAAATGTTTTCCCCTGGGCTCTTCGTTTTATAAATGCCTAGTTGCAGGTTAGCATAGTGAGGCTGAGCGTACATGGTGAAGAGGCATAGTCAATAGTATAGCTTCCGCTCATTTTTATTTATTTCTAGTTCCTCTCCTCTCAAGTAGAGTTGCTCTGAATATGTGGTTGTTGGTTATAGGATCATTTGTTAGATTAGTGAATCTATATTGGGAGATGTTGTGATTTGTGGGGAGCACGAAGGCTCCAGGAGTTAAGGTTGGAGTTGGAACTTTTAGAAGTGTTTGCAGGTGTTTTTTTTTAGGAAGGGTTGTCCATTTTTAAGGGAGGTTATGCCGAATTTTCGGTAAATTTTCCTTGCAGGTGGTCCCCGCAGGATTTACTTTGAGTTTCAGGGTGAAATTCGGGGTGGGTCCTGTCAGTTTGTCACATCCCAGGACCCATTCCGCCTTAACACGATATTGTCCGCTTTGGGCCCACCGGCCCTCACGGTTTTGTTTCCGGCAGCTCAGGAGCAGCTTCCCAGTAGGTCATCCATCCTGGGATTGCTCTAGCATCAACATGCTTAACCTCGGAGTACCCATCCCCTCCGAAGCCGCTGAGCCACCAAAAGGCCTCGTGTTAGATTGGAGGTGGGCATGTACATATACAGCACATAACCTCTCTCCGTTTGGCCGATGTGGGATATTACAATCCACCTCCCTTGGGAGTCCGACGTTCTCGTCGGCACACTCGCACCACACGGCAGAGTGCCTCTGATACCATTTGTAACATCCCAGGACCCATTCCGCCGTAACACGATATTGTCCGCTTTGGGCCCATCGGCCCTCACGGTTTTGTTTCCGGCAGCTCAGGAGCAGCTTCCCAGTAGGTCACCCATCTTAGGATTGCTCTAGCATCAACATGCTTAACCTCGGAGTACCCATCCCCTCCGAAGCCGCTGAGCCACCAAAAAACGTCGTGTTAGATTAGAGGTGGGCATGTACATATACAGCACATAACCTCTCTCCGTTTGGCCGATGTGGGATATTACAGCTCATCTGAGAAAAAAAACGGGAGAAGAAAAAACGGGAGAAAATGTTTGAGTGTTGTTGAAATCTGTTCATAATTAGTTTGTGGAGCTATATATAGGTACGTACATGTGTATATATGTTGATTTTGAGTTTTATTTGAGTTGATCGATTTTGAGTGTGATTGAATTGATAGATTTTGAGTACGTTGGATGTATATATATATATATATATGTGTGTGTGTTGATCAATTTGGTTGATGATTTGATAATATATATGAAGTTGTTGTTAATAAGTAGTAGATATATATATATATATGTTAATTAATTTATAATATTGTGTTGATGGTATGAAGTTGTTGATGATGATTTTGTGATGATGTTGATATATATAATATTGTTATGTAATTATTAATTTAGTATATCTATATATATATGTGTGTTAATTAATTTGTTATCAATTAGTTGTAGTACGTAGAATATATATAAATGAATTGAGATTTTATATATATATGGCATAGAATTTAATCAATAATTAGCTAGCGTTATACATATATATTTTGTTATATTTTCAGGATACGGATAAGAGTTGGATTTCGCTTCCAAAATGGGACAAAAGATATGGTAAAGGAATTATAAGTTTTCTGGAATATGCGCTGGCTAATGCTAACGGGAATACAATTTTCTATTGCCTGTGCACGAAATGTCAATGTCGCAACGATATGCATCGATTTGCGATTGACAAAGTATGGCAGCACCTGAAGAGTAACAGGTTTTGGGAGAAATACACATGTTGGTTATATCACGGTGAAACATCATCAGGGGGTCCGCATGATCATGGCCAATTTTCTGAGACGGGCAGTACATCCAACGATCCAACAACGGCCTTCATCAACGACATGTTCCTTATGAGAGCGATGTATGCGCTCAAGGACAATATATGCCTGACCCGGTGCAGCCCTTCCCTAGAGCTGTCAACACTGCTGGTATTGACAAGTACAACAAACTGCTTGCTTTCCAACAGACCCCTGTGTACCCCGGTTGTCAGAAGACCGTTCTTGAAAGTGTGATGGACGTAATGAAGATTAAAGTTGAGACAAAATCGACTGTGAAAGCTGTTGATGATTATCTACAGTACACTGCTTCGATGCTGCCCCACGGTCATCGTCTTTCTACCACTCATCATAAGGTCCAATGTATCCTGAAAGATTTTGGGCTTTCCTACATCAAGATCCATGCATGCAGATATGACTGCGTTCTCTTCTTGGGTAAAGATCCAGAAGGGAATGACCTTGGTGGCCTTGATGCATGTCCGGTATGTCACATTGACAGGTATAAGCTGACTCCTGCAGGCAACAGGAAACCTGTGAAGGTACTTCGGTATTTTCCTTTGAGGGATAGGCTGGAGCGGTTGTACATGTCTTCACACATGGCCGAAGCTATGAGATGGCACGCTGATAGGGAATTGCATGACGAAAATACCCTTATACACCCTGCTGACGGGGAGGCTTGGAAGCATATAGACAGGGAGTTTCCTTATTTTGCGTCAGAGGTCCAAAATGTGAGGCTCGGGCTCTCATCCGATGGGTTCAACCCTTTTGGCAACATGAGTCTTCAATACAGTGTATGGCCAGTGATTTTGGTACCGTACAACCTTCCTCCATGGATGTGCATGAAGAAGGAATACAATATGTTGAGTTTATTGATTCCGGGGCCCGGTTATCCAGGGAAGTGTCTCGATGTGTATTTGAGACCTTTGATTGAAGAGCTTAAATTTTTGTGGGACGTTGGTCATCCCACTTATGACAAGTACATGCACGAGATGTTCCAGATGCATGTCATGGTTGTTGGTACCATCAGTGATTTTCCTGCCCGTGGGATGTTGTCGGGCAACGTTGTTAGGGGATACAAGGCTTGTCCAGAGTGCCTTAGCGATGAGGGGAGCAGCAGTATTGCAACAAGATATGCAAATTGGGTCACCGTACTCTCCTTCCATATGATCACGAATGGCGGCTCGATGCACAGGCATTTAA
>NW_004443438.1:22680-26576 GCF_000184155.1 Fragaria vesca subsp. vesca
AAATGCAATTAAGTAGACATTTGTGGTTGAAAGAAAGGAAGAAAAAAATGCCTCAAGCTCCTTACACCGTGAAACCTGATCAGAAGAACCTAATTTTCAGGTGGAAGAGTTGTGTGAAGTATCCTTCAGGCTATGCAGGAAATATATCTTGGTGTGTGAACTTCCGGGACAATAAGATGTATGGGTTGAAGAGTCATGACTGTCATATCCTGCTACAACGTCTCTTCCCTGTTTTCATTCGACCGTTCCTTCCCCGTCAGGTGGTGGAGCCGTTAGTAGCGTTGGCAAGATTTTTCCAGAAGTTATGCACACGGGAAGTGAAAAAATCTAACCTCCGGGAAATGCAAGAGGACATCATTTATATCATGTGTAAATTTGAGAGGATATTTCCTCCAATTTTTTTTGACATCATGCCTCACCTGATGATCCATCTTCCCGAGCAATTGTTGCTTACCGGTCCAGTACACTACACTTGGATGTATCCCATGGAAAGGTACGTTTTTTACACCTGAATTCCTCAATATATATACATGTTCAATAATCATAACATTTTGCAACTTGATTTACAGGCAACTTAGAGACTACAAAGATTATGTGGCTAATAAATCTGCACCTGAAGGATATATAGCTGAAGCATATATTGCGCACGATTGCGTCACCTACATGAAGTTGTATTTAAGAGCGTTAAAGGAAACTCCGCAAACCATGCCGGTAGATGTACCGAAGTTCAATCTTTCCATTGTCTCTAGTGATGTTGAAGTGTATGGAATTTTGCCAGACTGCTACAAGTTGCAACCACATGAGCTAGTCATTGCCCAATGGTGGGTATTGATTAACTGTCGAGAAGTTGAATACTAGAAAGACATCCATCTATGTTGTCCAGACATTCAAGGTGATCTCGAGTACCACAACAGGGAGTTCGCAGATTATTTTGGCGGCTGGGTACGTTGACACGACCCACCCCGAATTTCACCCTGAAACCCGGAGTAAGTCGTGCGGGGACCACCTCCAAGGAAAATTTACTGAAAAGATTGAGAAAATCTCCCTTTAAAATGGACAACCCTAACTCGAAAATTTCAAATTACACTCTTAATACAACACGTCCAAACATCACATAATTATCCTTCAGAAATTCTAAACATAATATATAATAATCTCAAAGTATTCATAGCTACTAGACACTAGCGGAAGCAAGAAAACACGAGTAGGTTAAACATGTAACCTACCGATGAAAACTGGTGGAAATGCGGGTGACTATGCCTCGCCTCCTACTAGATCCAACCCGAACTCTGCAGACTGGGCAATTTAAAACGAAGGGCCCAGGGGAAAACATTTAATAATGTTAGAGTGAGTGGACAAAAATAAAATAATAAATAAAATAATTATGTTTCCCCAAATTAATTTCTAAGGAAAAATCGAATGTATGCCGCAAATGATAAAACTTTTATCTCATAAAATATCAAGCCTCTCAGACTCTATAATATATGTATGTATTTACACTCGTCCATACTCCCTATATAAATTCATGGGTCTATATAGGGCTACTACGCTCGCGTCCAATGCTCACGTCACGCCTTAATGCGGTGCTACACTACGCCATTAAGGTGGACAGACGGGTGTATACATATGTGTCCATACCCCCTATATGAATTAAACACTCAAATAGGGCTACTACGCTCACGTCCTGTTCTAAATATAATATTAATTTCCCAACTAATAATCCAATATTTAGTCAAAATAGACAAAATTACCCGAGAGCCATAAATACGCTCATCATTGCCTAACTTTGATATTCTTAAATCGGAACGATCCGAATTTAAATATCATCCTCGACAGTCGTAAATACAACCTCCCCAAAAAATACGACTTAAATCCTACGGCCGGATTCTACATTAATTAACCGCCAAAAATACCAAACTTCGGAAATTCACAAACCTATCCAAATCTCATCCAAAAATTCCATAAATCACATCAATATAATCCTCTTAATATTCCACATTTAAAACCCTAAAAATCTCCCAAACCGCGGCGGCTCCGCCGGCAGCGGCGGCCGGAGGCCAATTCCGGCGACCTTCAAAACCTATGAAATTTTGACAGAATAATCCTCTCATCATGCTCTACAACTTTCCTAACTAGCACAAACACCAATTCCAAGCCGAACTAGGGTAATCGACTAAAAACATCAAAAAGGCCATAAAACTTCCACCTCAAATTTCTCATTACCTAGCTCAAGAGGGAGTGAGTCCTTTTAGGGCAAGGCTGCAGGATTGGAGGGCTACAAAACTGTACTAAGCTTGCCCGGATTGGTGGCCGGAGGAGGGAGTCCCGGCGTCTCCGGCGAAAAGCTTCCCGGCGTCTCCGGCGAGTTTTCTCTTCTTTCAGAGGGCTAACGGCTCGGGGGCTAGGCCGGGGAGGGAGAGGAGGAGATGGGGGTCCGAACTGAGGTGGAGAGGTGGCTGGTGGCTGGCCGGACGGCGGCAGCTGGCAGCTGGAAGTTTCCGGCGAAAAGGGGAGAGAGCTCGGGAGTGGAAACCGGGAGGGAGAGAGGGAGAAAAAGAAAAGTGAGGGCTGGGTTTGGGCCTATCCAACCCGGTCCATCACCTATATACTACCCAACTCTAAAAATAAAACACCCCGAAAAATAATACCCGAATAAAAATTACCTTTTACTAGCTAAAATTTACCATTTTTACCGCCATCGCAATTTCTCCTACGAATAATCCTCCGCACACAATCGTCCCCGAAACCCCTTTAGGGACCAATTAAACTATTAACTGAATAACGGAGACGGTAAAATTCTTATTATAATCAAGCTAGTAAATAAGGTAAAAATATAAGGGTCGGGATGTGACATACGTAATTTAATATTTCTGTACGTGTTTATATTTATTGCATAATTATCCATATTTACAGTTGAATTGTTGGTTGCAGATGAACCATATTTAATTTGATGGTCACCCAAATTGGTCGCACGAACTAAGACTTCTAGCGATGAAGCCGATAATGTCAAGAGTTTATCCGATGTGCAAGGTGAATGGCGTGCAATTTATATGCGAACAGAGAGACAGCAGACGGAGAACATAGAATTCTGGGGTGATGGCACATGGTGGGGGGAATGGAGTTGACTATTACGGTGTTCTCCATTCAGTGGTGGAACTCGTTTATGGGCAAGGCATGACAGTGCACCTTTTCAAGTGTAGATGGTTTGATACAAGGCTGCAGAGCATGAAGACCGATCAGTACGGAATATTATCGGTGAACACTGCTACAGGTTCTAACGAAAATGACCCGTTCGTTTTTGCCACATTGGTAAAACAAGTATTTTATCTTGATGACATTGCTAAGGGTGACGCATGGAAAGTAGTCAACCTTGTGCACCCTCGAAACATTTACCGGGCGGCTACACTTGGAGAGGCCGAATACGAGGAAGAAGATGTTGCGTATCAAGAGCCCAACGTAATAGGTATTCCTAACTCCTCTACCGTTCGCCTTAATAATTTTAAAGCGGGTCGTTCGATGCGAATTCGTGATGAAGAGCCACGGCTTATTGATGTTGATCCAAATCAAGAAACAGACGAAGACTCTGGCGATGAGGAAAGACATATATTACCAGAAATTAATTCTGACACCGAAGAAGACTCATCGGATGATTCCGATTACGAGCCTTAGTTTTAATTTAGAGGACGTAATCCATTAATTTGTATAACAAAAGACCTTTTCCTTTATAGTTTACATATGTTAATTCATATTTCAGTTATTTTATATGAATTTTGGTGATATATGATGAACAGGAAGTTAGTATGGTTTACTAATACCTTGTGTTTTTTTAATGTATTTTTTCCTTTAGCTGACGAAATATACCATAATTCGTCGGCTAAAACCATCTTAGCCGACGA
>NW_004443438.1:26596-33955 GCF_000184155.1 Fragaria vesca subsp. vesca
AATTTTTCTATTACATACTATAGCCCTATCTTCGGTGGTTATTTTCTGTAAAATTTTTAGACAACTTCTTGCGTCTCATCGGTTTGAAATTATTTTCAGTTGGAGGTCCGGCCAAAATACGTAATTTAGACGGTCAAACGACCTTTTCCGTGCGTTTAGGGGTTTGACTTACGGGATTGACCATCCGGATCGAGCTCTTAACTTTGTCGGATTAAGTTGAATTTTTTCCCAAACATGTATTTTGTCATGATGGTCAGATCTGACGGTCGGATTTCTGTTTCTCAAGTTTGATCATCACAATCACCACATGCCTACTAATGTTGTATAACTTGTTTACCAAGTGTTATGTAAATGTTCCGTTTCAAAAACAAACTATACGTAAAACCTTCAAACGCAAAAAAGTCGTGAAATAAGATATGACGAGAATGGTGAAATACATCCACGGTTGAAAAGTCACACTATTCAGGTAAATATTCGGTGCCGATAGTTGCGGTCAATGCATTTTTTCATTCTTTCCCCCTATGAGTAGCCCTATCTGCGGTGGTTATTTTGCGTAAAATTTTTATACGACTTGTTGCGTGTCATCGATTTAAAACTATTTTCAGTTGAAGGTCCGGCCAAAATACGTAATTTAGACGGTCGAACGACCTTTTCCGTGCGTTTAGGGGTTTGACTTACGAGATTGACCGTCCGGATCGAGCCCTTATTCTTGTCGGATCAAGTTGAATTTTTGTCCATACATGTATTTTGTCATGGTGGTCAGATCTGACGGTCGGATTTCTGTTTCTCAAGTTTGATCATCACAATCACAATGTGCCAAATGTATAAAAGTAATTTAGCCGACGAATTTTAAAGGTTTAGGCGACGAATTTCAAAGGTTTAGCCGACGAATTGATTCTTAGCCGACGAGATTCTTAGCTTTAGCCGACGAGATAATAATTTTGTCAGCTAAAGTTGTCGGGTTTAACTTGCGCTCGATAGCAGAAAAACCCTACCCTCCTCTTCCGCCTCCTCCGCCTCCTCTCCCTCTCCCGGTCTCCGCCTCCTCCCTCCCTCCTTCTCCCGGTCTCTGCCTCCTCCCTCTCCCTCTCCCGGTCTCCGCCTCCTCCCTCCTCCCTCCCTCGCTCTCCCGGTCTCCAAGGTTAGCGTTTTTCTTCTTTTTTACTTTTGATTTCGAATTGATTTTTAGGCTATGTTTTATGTTTTATGCATTGTCTAATTTCCCTAATTTATGTTTAGGAGATAAATTATCCTCATTTTTTAAACATATGCTTTTTTGATAATGAACTTGAAGCTTGCGTTCCATGATTAGGTACTGCATTCATCGTGGGCTGGGTACGAATTTTTAAACATAAGATACAAAATACAAAATAGAAAAACCTATATCAAATCCGGATGAATATATATATATATATATATATATTTATTGAATTCATATTTTGAATAAGTATAATTTTAAAAATATATATATATTTCACATTATATTAAGTGTTTAAAATTTAAGCATGAACATAATGAAAAAATATGGTTTCAAAAATATTTTTTATAGAATAAAGACAAAATAATCTAGAGCCTTAGATTTGAGAAGGATAAGATTGAATTTTTACTTTTTCAATGTTGCCACAGCCTTGAATTAATGAGCAACATTGAATGAGTGTATCCGCCCATGCCTCAGCCTTGATTCAAATTAATATTTTAAATAGGATGAGCGGCTATTTTAGATCGAAGAAGAGTTCGAAGGGCCAAAGGTCTGAATCGTCTGAGGGAACCTCTAGCAACCCTCAAACGTCGTTTCAGGGCCAGATGACAACCAGACGTGCGAGCCTTCTGGAGACCGCGCAGAGGCAGCCGGAGGTGCCCTTTTCATCGAGGCAGGAGGGCGTCCCTCGTTCCTCTAGGCAGCTGTGGCCTCAGACCCAAACGGAGGTGTCTGCACCCCTTATGCCTGAGATACACCGGGCGCCCACTCCGGGTCCTACTTCTTCGGATAGTGGATCATCTGGGGTACAAATGCCGCCGCCTTATAGATGCTTCCGCGGATGATACCGGCCTTACCTTTAGTCGATGGCTCAAGGACGCCGATTTATCCACTGCCCCCGCCAGTGGCTCCATCAGCGGCGTACCGGTTCGTGCCTTTTGATACGCCTCTTATTTCCGCGAGGGTATCATCATCGGCCACAGAGACGGAATCCGTCGCGTCCGCCGCGAGTGCCTCAGGTAATCAGTGATGAATGATTTGTTTTCTTATAATTAATAATAAAGGGTCTCCGATTTTAATAATCAATTTGGTTTATCATGTGATAGGCACCGTCGGAGCGAAGCCAAGAAAGAAGAAGAGAGGCCCCGTCACAGGGAAGGCTCTCGAGAAGATCGTGGGTACCGTGGGGAGGATCGTCATCAATACTGACGGGGATGGCCACATAGTATCGGGCGGGAAGTCGAGGACATACTCCTGCCGCGTGGGAGCGCTCATTAGGGATAGAGTCCCTATGTTGTGGTCAGACTGGGGCGAGGTCCCGCAGGAGGTTAAGGACATGGTCCACAACGTGATGTCGGTGAGTTTACAAAATAATATTATGTATTACATTGTTGATTTCTCGAAAAACTAAACCAATAAACGGTTAAATGCAGGTGTGGTTTGAGGTTCCCGAGCACCTGAAGGACAGCTAGGCGGACGTTGTGCATGGGGGAAGGTACGTTGGGAAGTTAATGAAAAACAAAATTGTATGTGATATTAATAATATTTCTAATATTTTTGTTGTATCTGTAGGTACAAGGAGTGGAAGAACGAGTTGCGGACCCACTAGACTACGCACGGGAACGCACGTTCTGGTACCCCTGCTGAGTTCCAGTACAGGGAGTACGAGTGGCGTTAGCTTCTGACATCAGAATTCAACAACCCTCGTAAACAGGTATTTTAAAAAATTAATTAGTTAATTTGTCATTAAGTACGTCCGTTTTTAAATATTTTACTAATAATTTATTTTTTTCTTTGAAGGCTGTTTCCCGAGCGAACTCTCAGAACCGGCAACGCAACACAAGGAACCATCATGGCGGTTTTAGACCGTTCGTTGTCTTCATGGACAAGGCGGCCAGGGAACATCCAGAAGTCAACCTGTACGTCTATACGTACGAGAAGGCATATCCTGACGACCAGGAGGATATTGTAAGTCATTTTACGTTTTTAAATTTTTAAATTTACTTATATATATGTCAAAATGTTAATTAATAATTTTTTTCCTATCCATATAGGCGAAGGTGAGGGAGGCTAGTGACGAGGTGATGAGTGCTATAGGGAGGGAGACATGGCCGGACACGCAGGAGGAAGAGATGTCCGAAGCCATGTCCCGGATCGACACTTCGGATCTGACGATTGGGGCGAGGATCATGGGCACAACCTTCCCGCCGAGAACAAACAACTTTTACTGCCGGGGTCTAGGAAAGAAGGGCAAGGGGGTCCTGAAGACCACTCCAGGATTTCAATGAAAGGCAGCCTCGACCAGCAGCAGGACCACGCCCACGACCACTAGGACGACTCAGCTAGAGTCGGAAGTTCAGAGACTACGGGAACAGCAAGCTGCTCATACTGCCTATAATGCTGCGCATGCAGCCTATGTTGCCGAGATACATGCCATCCAGCAGGCCCAGCAGCAGCAGATGTTCCAGTACATGCAAGACTTTACAGCTGCCCAACTTCAGGGACTTTCGGCTCCACCCATGCCTACGGCTATACCGCTACCCCAGCCGCCGCAACCTTCGCAGCAACCTCCGCAGCAGTCCCCAGAAGCGGATATTAATTTAGACGATTTAGATTTTGTGTAGTTGATGAATTATATAGTTTTATGTGCTTGTTGTTGGTTATATGAAATTGTTTTGGTGTATTTTGCAGCTTGCTTGGAATGGTAATTTAGAAATTTCGGGGTTTTTTTTTTACTTGAATGGACTTGTAGCCGATGAAAAACGCCTTAATTCGTCGACTATAGTATTTTTATTTTTTTAAAAATAAGTACGCTTTAATTAGTCGGCTAAACCCCTATAAAACCGACGAAATAGACTATATTTCGTCGGCTAAAGTCTGAGAAAAAACCGACGACATGTTTTTCGTCGGCTAAACTCTAGGACTATAGCTGACGAATATCTTAAATGTTTCGTCGGCTAAAGTCTGGGAAGATAACCGACAACATGTTTTTCGTCGGCTAAACTCTGGGACTATAGCTGACGACTTATTCATGTGTCGTCAGCTAAAGTCACCACTGACGACCTTTTCCCGACGAAATCTTAGACGACGAGCTTTCGTCGGCTAAGATGTTAGCCGACGAATTAAGCTAACAGGCCGACGAAAATTTTTCGTCGGCTAAAGTGCTTGTCCTGGTAATGACAGCATATTGGCATAACCGACTACGCCTGGCAAGCAAATCTCTGTTATCTGTTATCTCCACACCGGCATCATCAAGAACTGTCTCACCTTTAGCTGATTTTGTCCACCTCTTTAAGATGTATTGATTTGGCAATCTATCAACATGTAGTATAAATATGAGAAATGCCACAATATGTCTACATGGTATCCCGGCGGTCTCAAATTTTTTGCAGCTGCATGATACAAAACCAGAATCTTTGGTGTAAATAATTTCACGACCCTTGGGGTTCTCCATTTTTTTTCTCAATGCAATATACACCATGCACATATCATTTTCATGTGAGAGCTCAAATCTATAACTACAACACTGCGACAACTGCTCATAAAATTCTTTAAAGCACTCATGTGTATAGACACGAGCCATTTGGTCAGCCATCTCAAAGGGTGAGTCAAAATTTGGCTTCTCATTGATGTCGACATGGTCCTCTATTAATTCCATATGCCGTTGGCGAGTGACAGCCCGATAAAACTGAATCATAAAATCTAACAATTTGTTTTCTTATTTAGAAACAAACCTCTTGTAAAAAGCATGCCCACTTTCTGTTCGTTGACTACTTGACATCCCAGCTGAAAAGATATGGTTAACATATGCAGGCACCCATGATGACCGAATATCATACATAGTTTATAACCATCCATTATCACTTAAACCACTACTCTCAACAATCGTTGTCCACCTAGCATCAAACTCATCTCTATTTTCTGAATTCCTTATGCAATCTTGAAATTCATCAGAATAACGAGTATATTTTCCTGGGTCTATTTTTTCAGAGAATTTATTTAGAATATGCCAACTACAATACCTGTGAAATGTCTGTGGGAGTACTTCAGAGATAGCTTTCGTCATTGCAGGATCTTGATCGGTAATTATCATCCTCAGAGCATCGCCTGGCATTGCCTTCAAAAATTCTTTAAAGAACTATGTAAAAGAATCAGTTGTCTCATTGTTTAAGAATGCACAAGACAAAATTATTGTCTGCCCATGATTATTAACTCCTACCAGAGGTGCGAAGATCAACGAATATGTATTGGTGTTGTAAGTTGTGTCAAATATTACAACATCACCAAAAAACTTGTAAGATCGTCTAGAAATTGCATCAGCCCAAAAGATATGAGTGATCCTGTTCTCATTGTCAGCCTCTATTTTGAAAATGAATGAAGGATCTTTTTCTTTCTCATGCAGGAAGTACTCATACAACATATCTCCATCATGCCCCTTCACCTCTTTGCGACAATCCCTTTTGTAGTTATAAATGTCTTGCTGCAAGCACCCGATGTTTTCTAATCCTCCTGAGTTTACTCCAAGAAAGTCAAACTGTGTACATGTAGGCACATTGACTTCAGTCAGTTGCTTCGATAATGATTTATGAACTGCTGAAACCTTACGGTGAATCTTTGTCAAATACTATCTTCGTGGGCTAGTTAAAGGATGGCTGTGACCTTCAACAAAAATAGTGACAACATATTTACCAATCTTGGCACGTCTTACAACTGCTATTCTTGCCTTGCAATTTTCTCTTGTTTGATTCCGATTTCTTTTCTTTCCTGTTACCTTCGATGTTCCTTCTTTAGAGCACGCATACTCCTTCCGTACAATCACACCATTCTTCTTCTCGCTAACAGAACTTTTGACATTAAACCCTGCTTCTTTTGCATAGCTTTTGTAAAACATCTCAACATCTTGTAGTGTTTGAAATTCTTGGTTCTTTATAGGAATGAGATCAGCGTTTACTTGTGGACAATAAATAGCAGTATCATCGAAACTCTGTTGTGAGTCCATTTTACTTTCTCTAGATAGACTTCTTTAATTGTTCAATATCAGCTGCGAATCAAAACAAAATCATATCAGAAAAGTTCAAAGCAATCGACATTGATGTTAGAAGATAAAAAGCAACAATATATTGTTTCAGTAGTTCTTTATTTGAATGTAAGTTCTCCGGGTAATTGACTAGCATAAACCAACTCCTCATACGTCATTGACATTAAGAATCTAATTATACGAATGATGCATATAATCACATAAGCTATACAGTAATAGATGTACGGTGTATAAAAAGTATTTCTGGTCAAGTATGATGCAAGTTTCAGAGCAACCGTTCCTAGCAACGTAAAATAAATAATTAAATTGTTCATAGCAACATACAACATGTGGAAGCCATACAATAACTATTCTCTGGGACTTAACAAATCAAGCAATTAACATGAACACAAATCTTAATGATGAACGATTTTCAATACCCTTAATTAGCTAGAGATGCTTCCATACATACAAGAAATTGTCTAGCTTGTCAATTGAATACGACATATTCCTTTGCTCATCTTATTGGAATCAACAGATTTCTATTGTTTTTTATTTTTATCGATTGCTATGTTAGAGATACTTCCATATGGGAGGATTGCTATAGATGCTTCAATATGGGATGATTGCTATATATATTGGTCAGGTTGGTACAATAGAAAACCCTAGCTACGCCAATTTTCCAAGACCCAAATATAGAACGAAAATAGCATAGATTAATGGGTAAGTATAGAGAGAAGGAAGAGAAGTTGTTATGTACCTGTTATTGAGCTTCGAAAAATCAACTAGATGTATTGAGAAGCTTCGCACCGGAAGAGGAGAAGATCGAGCACAAAAGATGAGACGATGATGAGACGTGAGCACAAGAAAAAACACTAAACCATGGCGCCTGCGTTTGTTTGTGTTTAATGGCCTCTAGATCAAACATGGAATATAATTTGTGTGTTTGTTTATTTATTTATTTTTCTTAATTGTTAACTCATAGTTCTTGACCCTAGTTAAGAGAGATTAGTTATTGTCCATTAGATTTTAATGAATTGATCCAAGGGGTAAGAGAGGAGCTTCGCACTTTAATTCCAGAGCGAAGCTTCGCTCTGGATAGGGACTGTGTGTGTATATATATATATATATATATATATATGGC
>NW_004443438.1:33975-56491 GCF_000184155.1 Fragaria vesca subsp. vesca
TGAGTAGATTACTTATGCAAATTTTTAGAAAATTTGGTAATCGTTAAGTCATCAAAATGTTTGATTTATTTTTAATAATCTTGAACGGTGTAGGTTTGATATAAGTATTAAGTTTTTTGTTTTAATCTCAGCCATCTAAGCCCATTAAAAAACAGATCTAATGGTGTGGGCCTATCCCTAAAAGTGAGAAAAAATAGGGATCACTCATTGGAAGGGCCCTGTATATATATATATATACAAGGGGGATCGAGAGCGCACGTTGTTGAAATAGCTGAAGTGCGGACGGACTGATCTGGAGTCGTTGATCACTTTAAATGAAAAGCAATGGTCTACGATTAGTTTCTCTAAAACCCAAAATGGGTCAAGACATGACCCGACTCTTCACATAGTCTTCAGTCTCTCTCTCCTTCGCTCAATGATCTGGGCTCAAACTTCTCCTCCTAAAATCCATGCAATCCCCACAAATTGACGCGATGGCAGGGAAGAACGACTCTGTGTCCACTCGGATGGACCTCGATTCCTCTCTGTAGTCGCCGCCTGCTAGGGTTTTGAATAGGAGCGGTTCGAATGGGAGCGGAGGCCTTCTAACGCCGCAAAGATTGCCGGTTCCTACTTAGAACACGTTGAGGGACTCTAATTCTCAGCCATACGGTTGTCTTCGGTGTTCGTTCGGTTGGAATTTGCAGCTTTCGCTCTTTACTCTTATATATAGGTTCGTTTCAATTTTGATGAAGGAAATTCTAGCTTTCTGAATACCTATTGTACTTGAAATTACAGACACTGTAATCAGCTTCAGGAAAGTTAGATAGGATTAGGTAATCAGAAAAATTAGATAGGATTGGGTAATGAGGGAAGTTTAGTTTATTGATAAACCATGTTGCTCTCATTCTGGTTATGCATAATCTACATTGACACAGAGATGTAATCTTCACTGTAATGCCAAAATTTCAATCATAGCAAAGTTAGTGATGATTTGATGATTCGAATATGATCATTCACATTTAGATATATGGAATGCCAGAATTACACCAAATGCAAAATGGTTTGCAGGTGTGCTACTCGAAAGAGCTGGAAAACCATACCAAGTGTAAGTAATTGTAGTTTTGTCAAATAAGTATTTGTTTCTTAGCTTAACAAATTTACTATGAGTTTTAGCTATTGAGTATTCATGAAAATTTAATGGTTTTATTGTTATTGCAGCTTACACCAGCTAACAATGGTGCTTCTCTCTCTGTTTGGGTATGAGTGTGAATCAGTGTCAGTTTACTGATCTTTCTTGTCATTGTGTAATGGTGATGCCAATACTAATCAGTTTTTGTATGACCACTATCACTATGAAGCTTGCTTTTACATTCAGTTATTAGTCAAAGTTACGATTTTTTTTTTCTTTCTTTTTTTCATTTCTACTACTGATGTTTTGGTTTACTATTATTGTTGCAGCAGTGTTGGCATATACATCATGTTTGCTAGGCACTCCTTTTGTCTCTGGGCTAATTGGAAAGGAAGCTTGCCACAAGAGTTTATTACTTTACAAATCAATTTGATGCAGGGGCATGTTCATAGTTAGGCTAGGTGACAGAATGTGGGAAATCAAATTGTAGGGGCATGTTCATAGTATAGGAATATGATAGAATGTGACAGAATGCAGGGGCATGTTCATAATATAGGAATATCAAATTGTAGGAAGACATATTCATAATTGAATCCTTCTAGCTTCAGTTGTGTATAGCAATAACATATGTACTACTGAAGACTTCAACTGTGTATAACAATAGCATAAGTTGGAAATAAATGAATAAAACAAATACGAGTTTGAGTTGAGTATATGAGTTGCACACTTATTCAAAGACATTGTCTATGCAATACCTTCACTTATTTCTTACCTTTTGCAATACATTTGTATCCACCGAAACAGATAGCAGTATATGCATACACCAAAACAAATAGCAGTATATGCATATAGACCATGAGTGTACTGAACAACAACTACTGTGAAACACGGAAATCACACAAAAAATCAGGAATAGACCATATGACCACATAAACCATATGATAATGTACAACTGTGATAATGTAATAGATCAGAATTGTTTCTCCTCAATGAGGTCTCTCATATGATAATGTAACATAATCATTGTTTCTTCTCAATGAGTACATACATATGAATAAGGCCAACAAAAATTCATTGTTTCTGAGATCTATTCAATGCAAAATCAAGTACTGTGTACAGATTGAGGCATTCACAGAGGCATTCACAGAGAACATCAAAAACTGATATCCTTATACATTATTCTGCAAAATAAACCAAGCAATTGGATATCAGTCAATACTCATCAAGAAAAAAAAAGGTTGATAAGTTCTAACAATAAAACATCAACCAATTAAACAAAAAAGTGTATTATCATAAATGTATTGAATTCACCTGTAGATGAACAACTATCCTCATCCGTACTAGTGGAACTTGAATCCCCATCTTTGGCTACAAGACTACATAAATAAGCAAGATTATAGAGATATATCAATAAAAAAAATTCTCTCTTACGCTTTTGGTAATCCTCTCTTACGCTTTTCTCCCTGAACCTTGGAATTTCCTTGCTTATAACAGACATACTCCTTCCTCATAAGTGTGGTGTTATGTCACGCCCCAATTTTCGAAGGATAATTTTTCAAAAATTTGGGCATGATATAACTCAAAAATCTTAATATCCCAATACCTGGTCAACGATCTTCAAAGAAATCCAAAACTCAAAAGCAGATATGTAATGTCAACAAACTCATCAACCGAGTTAAACATTATATCTCCTTAATTACATCAACTTCAAAAGTCTAGTAATAATAAAGTCGCTCACATAAGCTTAAAAACAAACTGCCATAATATAATAAAATAAAGTGCACAGAAACTAAAATCTTGCCACTATGCCTCCGCCTCAAGCCTGTTGATCATCACCTGCAGGTCTAACCCCTACACCATGAATTGGTGCACCGGGTTGTAAACAACAAACACGGTAAGCTAAAAAGCCCGTATGAGTAACTCCCAAAAATAACTCAACCCAACATTACACAAGATAAAACTGGTAATTCCTGCTTTAAAACTTAGTTCAGGAATCGCCTCAAAACAAGAAAATTCAAAAGAGAATAAATAATAAAACACCACAATTCACAAACAATCAAAATCATAAGTGAAATCCTGCAAAAATGATAGTTCAGGAATTCCACTAAAAATCACACAAATAAGATTAAAGAATCTCCTGCATTAAGCATAGTTCAGGAGATACTCAAAACAAGGAAGTTAAATGACAACAATTAAGAACAAAGTTAAAATCACATAACCAATACTTTACAAAATACATGTACCCATGAGTCCCAAATACCAATAAGATATCTCCCATGACCTACAACAAACACATGTACCCATGAGTCCCAGATATTAATAAATACCTCTCATGACCTACAACAACAATTTATGTACCCATGGGTCCCAGATACCTTCAGGTACCTCCCATGACCTACACCGACAGGCGGACTAGAGCTCTATTCCTAACCGAAACCAATCACCCGGCCAAAGGCTTGGAACCTAGTTTGACTGTCCAATATCAAATCACAAAATAATAATAGCATCATAACCGTAACCAATCACCCGATTAAAGGCTTGGAACCCGGTTTGACTATTTAATATCAAATCACAAAATAGTAGAATCATCATAATCGTAACCAATCACCCAATTAAAGGTTTGAAACCCGGTTTGACTATCTAAACCACAAACCACAATATAATAAAATCATCATCAATCAACACAAAGAGAACATCATAAAAATTATATCATTCCACATAGATATATTTATACAAACAAACATTGACACGACCCACCCCAAATTTCACCCTGAAACCCAGAGTAAGTCGTGTGGGGACCAACTCCAAGGAAAATTTTACCGAAAAATCGGCATAACCTCCCTTGAATCGGGAAGTGCCCTATGATTGATGTAAAGATCAGGGGAGGTGCAAACTTCAGGAGGAGTCTAGCACATACATGTCATTATCAAATGTGAAGGGTGCGTTGTACTCTTTTGACGATGCGACATATCAGCACCACCGACATAACAGTGCGCGGCACAAAGGGGAGTGTTCTAAGATATTCCGCATTATTCTACGGTATTCCGCATTGTTCTAGGGTATTCTATATGTGTGTCTTGACTTTATGCCTTCAAGATATGTAGTTAGAATATGACTATGTATTCCTTATTATTACCATATTGGTACTTTGTAATTCTCTATATAAAAAGCTCCTATTAATAAATAATATGTTGATTCTCTTGTTATCTCTCATTTTATTTTATAAAAGGCTCCTATCAATGAATAATATGATGATTCTCTTACTATCTCTCATTCTCTACAGTTTATATTTCATCATAGTTTGTATTGTACCATTTCTTCTTTTAACAAAAATCTAAGTTGTGGATAAAGTGAAAACAAGTACTGAAAATAGCATTCTAAAGCTTAGATCATCTTAGATCCTGGTTTATACTAGTGGAATATATTACCATGAAAATAGCATTCTAAAGCTTCCTAAATCTATTGCTTCTCTAACCTGCTACATAAATGCTAAAGGTTCCTAAATCTATTCGTTCTCTAACCTGCTACATACAACCTGAACCAAAACCCAATTATCAAAAAGTGCAAGCTTAAAATTATATATGAAGTTTGTATATAAATAAAGATGAATTACAAGCTAACAACGAATTATGCTGTTCTTGCTCAGAACTACTGGTGCTGTTGTCCTGTGCACTATTTGACCTCGAAATTGTTAAGGTTTGAGTAGGTTAAAATGTTAAACCCTAAGAAAAACTTTCTGGAAATTAGCCTTGTTTTTTTCTTCTGGATGCTATCTCTGCTGCCCAAGCTTTGCCTGCATCAGTCTGGAATTTCCCTGCAGAAAAGTTGAAATTGCAGAACATATATAAGCCTCTCATAGAGTAACTCACAACAATACACATGCCTAGATGCCACAAAATAATTGACTGACGCTCCCAAGACTTCATTCTTATTTGGGGGCATGAATAATTAATGAACACACATGCATTAGCCAGCTAATGGAATAAATATAGAGGGAAATGCGTATTGATGCAAATGAACATAAATGCAAATCCAATTACAGAGGAAATCGTATATACCAGCAGTTGACTGGAAAAACTCTTCCAAGTCCTTTCCTTGATCTGCATAGAAATAATAAAAAGAAGACTTTAGCAATAGAAATCTTTCATAAGTGCGCACACTGGAGGTGCAACCTTTACATTCTTTGAACATGTAAATATAGTTGATTGCCAAAAAATATGTAATTTTAGTTATTATTGTTTAAGAAAGTGATAGCATGATTGATACTGTAATAACAGAAGATATTCCAACAGAGAACAGCCTCACCATTCTCATATTCCAAGGCTTGAAGTATCATCTCCACCTGCATGGAAGAAACAGTTATAAAAGATAAGCTAGTGTACAAAGCACCAAGGAGGAAAAATTGAGTGCTAACTATGGTAAAACAATTTTGACATCAGTAAGTTATGAATAACTTTATAAGTGCTTGCAACTTCTCAGTCAGCTTCTATTATCCTATCATGTCCTTTTAGTCAAGCTAAGTGCTACACTACAGAAACTGTCTGCATGACTCCCCATAAATAAAACTGTCTCATATGCTCTTGAGGTTTCCATTCACCCAAACAAAACTTACATCAATCTTAAATTCTAATTTCCATTTTAGGAAGTGTACAAATTCTCTCGTCTATTTCCATCAGATTTTAAAAAGAATGGAGGAGACCCTAAACCTGGTCGATGAACAATGTTGCAATTTGGAAGCAATTAGCACTTATTCTACATATGTCTTCCAACAGCACAGATTTGAGCAGAAATTAATCGAAGGAAGTGCTGAAGCTGACTCATTTAGCACAAGATATGAGCAGACAACATACCTTGTCAAAGTCTTTAACAATTTTAGCTTCTGGGGAGGAATTCCCCTCATACTCCAACCACAGTTCACCTAGTTCCTTAGCTGAAGTTTGAAACGTGAACAACCAAAGTATGAGAAACAGTTCTCACTTCCACAATAACAGTAACAAATGCAGAAATCTGGGAGGTAATATATTAATACCTATTGAGCCTCCACCAAGTAATTTGCACATGTGGTCTATTGCCTCTTGTTCTCGCCGGCTCTTCTCTTCCTTCGGTACCCCATCTGTGGGTGTTATATCCCCAACAATGGCTACCCAAGAAATAACACATAACCACAACTTATAACTCGACAATCAACAAATCAACTTGACTTACTTTTCAAGAAAAAGATACCTGCTTAATTTCTGAAAATTAAGTTCATCATTATTCGGTAAGGTATAACGTTTCCGGAATGTTGACAAGCATAAATAACCAGGATTTCTAATCACCATTTTGCTAATACAATATGCTATATTGCGAAAAGCAAAGTTCATTTCTAAATATCTCTACAATTTGCATTTCCTCATTTCAACTTGGTAAATATAGACATAAAATTTTGTTTCACCTTCAGCAATGTCATGAACAATGGCGATCTTTATACACCTGAAATAGTGTAAAACCGTAACTTAGAACACACTAACAGTCGTAAATGAATAGAAATAGAAGCAGAAACATGAATAAAAAAACTCAACTTGTCTCGATTGAGACCAGGAATATCAGAAGCAATGAGAGCCATTAAACTCATGCGGTACATATGGTCAGCTACGGACTCTGGATCCTTCACACCTCTCTTAACCCATCCAGCTCTCTTCGTCGTCTTGAAATCGCAATCACAGTCAGATGCAGGAACACATTGGAATCCAAAACGTGAAGGAGAAGCGTGAGAAAGATTACCTTAAGGCGGTGACAGAGGGAGAGGAAATCAATGGCGGAGGAGGCGGGAGGAGGAGACGAAGAGGTCGGGTCACCACCGCCGGCGTTGGATGATGGTGACGAGGAGGCTTCGGTGGCCATGCGGTGAGCCCTAGAAGAAGAAGAAGAGGGGAGTGTGGGCTTGAAGGAGGTGAGGGGAGCGGAAAAGAGAGAGGGTGTAAGGAGGAGCGATTTACAGAGGATCACTCTGCTCATTTTTCCAATTTTCTTCTTTGTTTTTATGTTTTTATTTGAACTGCTCCATCTAACTTGGGTTTTTTTTTAGATAACCGCTCCATGCCTCCATTAAAAATGGGATGAAACTTTCACAAGTTTTTTTTTTCCTCCATTTTTTTTCTTTGAATTTCTAATGGTGTTTTACCATTAAGTGTATAATAACTTTATTTTTATTTCTTAAATATATTTTTGTTACCTTTGTTTTTTTGGGCAATTCAAAAAAAACTTTACCATGACACCAAACAGGTGCCTGACTTTCTAATAATAGATATATGTATCCTAGTGTACTTTTTATATATGGGTCCAAAGAATTTTTAACTTTTAAATATGAGTGCGGTTATTGGGACCTCCAAATTTGCTCATTATACCTCCTTGTCTCTTTACACCTCTTTTTTATTTTTTAAAAACAAGCATTTGCTCATTAGACCTCCTTTCAAATTTCTAAAATAACCTTAGGTTTGTTATTCATATATATTTCAATAATTTACTCATTATACCTCTTATTCGCTCTCTAGACCTCCCACACTTTAATTTTTTTTTCTTTTTGCATGAAAACTTCTATTTCAAATCTCGATTGCTTGATTTCTTTTCTTCTTCTCTTTTATGAAAACCTCTTTTGCAACCTCAATTCCTTGTTGTTGTTGTTATTTTTTATTTTTTTTATTTTTTTGCATAGAATGTCATTAACCTATATTATTTGATCAAGTTGTAAGAACGATTTTTCAATGACAACAATTTAAAAAAATTTAAATCATGAATTGTTTTCACAATCAATTGCAAAGCAGCAAAGTGGTGTTTGTGACCGAACGTATAGTAAGTTAGTAACTACAAAAGTAAGAAAATAGGTATACATGAAGCAAATCTGATGAAATATTAAAGCAAACTCTTTCTCTTGTAGAATGGCGATGCCCTATTTAGATTAATGTTCCAAAAAAAGTTAAAAACCTAGAAACCTTTGACCTAGAAAAAAACCCTAAGAAAGCCAATTGCGTCTTCATCAATGGAGATTCTTCCATTTGGTGTAGTAGTTCTTTGCGATTGAGCAACGGTTGCACTTAGGTTTAGGGTTTATAGACTCCTCACATTTTGTATCGTTAACTTGAAGAATAAAAAAAAAAAAAAAAAGGAAAAATACTAATATGATTACAATTCTTTTTTTTGTGTGAAATTCAACGTTTATTATTGTCATTTTGTATGAGGTTATATTTGTAATCCAATAAGTCAAAACATGTGGAGGTACATTGAGCAAATCTAGAAATCCCAATAGCCACACTCTTTAAATATTAATGGGTAATGATAAAATTTAAAATATATAAATGATAAAATTGTCATTAATTATTACGATATTATTAAAAAGTCACTTTCTAAACAACCTAATCATAATGTTTGGCTAAAATTACAAAATGTCACTCGGGTACTACTACCCACGAGAGACACTAACTAGGAATCTCTCTCTCTCTCTCTCTCTTGATATCACAAACTACCGATCTCTCTCTCTCTGCCGAATCCATCATCTCACTCAGCTACGATCCCTCATTGCCTCTAATGTCATCGTTGGCTTCGAGAACCGCTACATCGTTGTGTCAACAACAATTCCTTGGCAAAACCAAAATCGGAAAAATTCATGTTATCCTCTTTGCATCTTTAATCTCTGCAAAAACCTAGAGATTTGTGTTGATATTTGGATTTTTGAAGATTTAGGGTTCATATCGCAATTTAGGGTTTACGAATCTAGGATTTTATGATTTTTGTGGATATGAGTGATTCGATATGGTTTGTATTTTGTAAATGTCTATGTAATTGGGGAGTTTTTGTAACACCCTGGACCAAATTTTACCTATTTACCGAGTGTTTCTACAAATTACTGAGAAATTTAACCACACTCGGTAACTTAGTAAGTTAACACTCAAGTTTATTTACAGATTTTTCTCAGAATGTCAAATTCTTCTATTAAGGTCTTGATGTCATATTTCGCGTTGACACAAGTTCACCGGTGTTTTCAGATGATTTTTCGGAGCTTCGAGGTATTTTCTTTGATTTATCGAAGGTGTAGTATTATAATTAATTTTTTGAAATTAGAATAACTTTTAATCCGGGCCGTCAGATCCATTAGGGTTTTGATCTGGGTCGTTGGATTAAGCTTAAAAGGGTAAAGAGGAGGTTGACCTAGTCAAAGAACCTAACTCAGGTTTAACCGAGCCCAACCGAGTCTCTCTCTCTCTCTTCCCTCATCTCCCTTTGCCGCTGCACTTCTCCACCGTAGCACCATCGTCTCCGGCCACCCTTGACGACGAGACCAGCACCGAAGTGATCCCCTCCTCCTCCTCAACTCAGCCCAGTCCTTAAATCCGGGAGACATCCTGTGAGACCACGGAAATTTAACCAACTTAATTTGAGGTCATTCGGTAATTAGTTCATCGACCTCGATGGTATTAAAATGTGCCCGATGAGATCTTCAGAAAATGTGACAAGGTGAAATCCTTCATTCAAGAGTTAGATGATATAGTACAGGACAAGGGGAAACTCTCGGGACATAAATCGAAGTCCCGAGCTATTATCTATTATTTTTGAGAGTTTTTATAACATAAAAAGTAGTTTAGAAAATTAGATATTTCTACGGTGAGATTCGAACCGTTGAAAACTACACCGTTTGATCACAACTGTTGAGATTGAAGTTAGTGATAAGCATAATTAGGAGTTGGATCCGTTAAAGTCGTCAGACCGACTTCACCTCTCTCTCCTCGACACCGACTCGACGCCGGCGTCAAGCACCGACGCCGCTCGCTATTCGGTTGCCATCCGGCGACTGACGACCACCACTCGGACCACCTGGAGGATCCTGACCCGTTACTTGCCTTGGTTTCTTCGATTGACAACCGTAGGAGGAGGAACGACGCCGAGAAGCACCGTGTTCCTCCGATGTGTTCAACGAATTCCCAGCAACTCCGTCCACCAATTTGATTGCATGTGGATTTTCCGGTTTTGGTGATGCTAGCGATGCCGACGAGCTCTTCCGACGCTTTCTAGGTTGCTTGCTAATTGAATGGCGATCAATCCTTCAAGCTTTGTAAGTCTGGGTAAGTGATTTTGCTATTAGAGGTGTTCTGGGTCTTTTTGCTATGCTGGCACCACCATCTGTGTTGGTGGTTTTGGGTTTGTTTGAACCAACTTGGGTTCACTTTGATGGATTGATGTTAAATTTAGGTTTCAACTTGGGTTCACTTTGATGGATTGATGTTAAATTTAGGGTTCTATGTGTTTGTTCACAGAAATTAGTAAGGTGGTAGAGAGAAGGCAACGTTCCTAGCTACTGTGTTTATCTTTGGAAAGCAAATTAGGAACTTGGTTCCTGAATTGATAAAAAGGCAAGTTGAAATGCTTTTGGTGTGTGTTTGTAATTTCTGGAATTGCTTGGTATTGTCTAAATGACTCAGTAGAAATGAGAAAATTGTTACGTCATGAAGGAATGGTGTGTGATTATTAATAGATGATTGATTGATTGCTTGAGATTTAGTTGATGACGTGATCGCCTCAATATCCCACTCTTATTGTACAAGTAGGTGGGTGGTACTGAACTGGTTTGGATAATGGAAATTGGGTTTGGATTATATGTTGGCATCCTTAATTATAGGGTGGTGCTTTCGGCTCTCTTTGGGACAGCTTTGGTCCACTTGTTTGGCTTGAATTTGAGAGTGAAGTCTGGTTTATGTTGTAGTTCAGATTTTGACGAAGAGGTGAATATGGAGAATCAGACCAGCTGCCTTGTTCAATTATGGATGCAGAGAGTAAACTAGGAAGCTTACTTTGAATGATTTGATAAAAGGGTGAGTTGAGCTACTTGTATGTTAAAGTTTTTGGTTTGGGTGCTTTGTTACTACCCTTGTGTTATCAAGTTTGATTTCGGTCAATTAAATTAAGGGTTTTGTGAGTTTGTTTGATTGGGGTGGTTTGCGTAGTAATCACTCTGTTATAAACTGATATTGGTATTGAATATATAAAGGGAAGATGTTAAGTTACTGATGTGTAGAATATGATCAGAGGCTTAATATGATCCTCGTTTTCTTATATAAGTTAGACTTAATTGATGGGATGATTTTAAAGTTGTATGTGAGGCCTTGAAATAGCTGTATTGATAGATAGGAATTAATGTGTGTGAAGTAAGCATCCTAAAGTTGGGATGTTTTACGAATTGGTTACTGAGTATGATATGGTGGTGGACTAAGTCTTGGGTTGAATTGAGATATTGACCTAGTATTGATGTCTATGGGTGTCCATAGTAAATTAACCACATTGCTATGTGACTTGTATAGAACGTGAATTGGAAATAAAAGTATACATGTTTTGTGTGATGTTAATTTCAAGTTATGGTTCAGGCATTGGAACCAAATGTGGAATTGGATGTGAAATTGGCCATACAGTCAATGATACTTGGTTAAGTCAGGAATGGTTGATTTCACGATTAATTGTCGTGATTGCTTATGCTTATTAAATAAGTTATTAATTATTGAAATATCGGACATTAGGGACTTCAGTTACCTGAGGAGCGGAATGCTCGTGATTCTCGGAGTTTGTGAGTTAAGCTTTGGATTCCAGGTTGGGGACCCAGAACTCTCTTGATTAATGATATTTATTTTATAAAATGTTTATGCATATTTGAGATTGCATGATCCGGTTATCCAATAAAAATATGGTAACTGGTGTTATAAGATGTTGATGGCTTGAGAGTGAGAGGAGCATAGTGACTACCTTGGGTTCGATCCCAAAAAGCTTCGGAGGGGCCTTTATGGACGGAAGAGTGTCTTACATCCCTTGTGGAGTGGCACTGTTTCTAGTTGTGGAGTGGCACTGCTTTTAGGCGATAGGGCGTTTGTGGACACTCTCGCTACACTTACCTGTTATACACATATATAATGAGGTAAGTTGGGTAGTGGGTCTAAAAAGGACCGGCCATCAGGTACAGTTTTATGGCGCCGCATTTATTTGATCATACAAATGTATTTGAAAGTTTGTCGTTCATTAAATATTTGAATTCAATCTTGTTTTATACTAGGCCCTATGAAACTATTTCTTTATTTGTTTTCAAGAGTTCCTTGAGCAGCGAGGACGAAAGCTCACCCCTACAACATTTTGTGGATGCAGGTACTGTGCACTGGGACGGGATAGTGGCGAGGAGTTGGGTGTGCAAATTTATGATTGGTAATTTGGAATCTTTGAATGATAGTTTATTTGATTGGAATAGTTGCTATTAAGAATTGGATTTGTTGTTTTATTCTGTGGCAAATAGGATTGTCACATCCTGATTCTTAAATTTTTACCTTAATTACTAGCTTGGTATTTAATAAGAATTTTACCGTCTCCATCAATAAAGTTATAGTTTAATTGGCCTCTAGAGGGGTTTTGGGGGACGATTATTTCGGAGAGTTATTTGTAGGAGAAAATTTTAACGACGGTAAAAAAGGTAAATTTTGACTAGTAAAAGGTAATTTTTAGTGGGGTATTATTTTTGGAGTTGGGTTTATTTTTGGTGTGGGTATATTAGTGTTGGACCGGTTTGGGGAGGCCCAAACCATTTCTCTCCTCTCTTTCTTTCCTTCTTCTTCCCGATCTTCTCACTTCTTCACTGCCCTGCCGGAATCCTCACGCCTGCCTGCCGTCGTCCGGCCGTCCCAAACCACCGCTCCGGTCCCGGTCAAACCCCTCTCTCCTCCCTTCTCTCCCTTGGCCGGTGAGCAAGCCCACAGCGCCACCGAACAGGAGGAAACTCCTTCGAGGAGCCAACTGTGCTCTTGCCGGAACTCACTCTTCCAGCCGCCATAGCCGGAGCTGCTTGGCTCGGAAGAAAAACCTCCTCCTGTGCAGCAACCCCTCTAAAGGTCTCACCCTCTCTTGAGCTAGGTAAGGAGTTATTTGGTGTTAAAGCTCTAGGGTTTTCTAGGATGTTTTCGTTCGATTGGCATGGTTAGGCTTGGAATTGGGTGTTGTGCTAGTTAAGAAAGTTGTAGAGGGAGTTGAAAGGAAGTTGCTATTAAAATTTGGTAGGCATTGGAGGTTGCCAGAGTCGGCCTCTGGCCGTCACTGTTTAGGGGATTTTCATGGTTTTTGATTGGTTATAATAATGGTAGTTATTGATGTGAATTTTAGAATTTTTGGAAAAGTTTTGGATAGGTTTGGGAATTTTTAAAGCTTAGTAATTTTGACGGTTATTTAAGGTAGAATCCGGCCGTTAGATTAAAGTCGTATAATCGGTAAAAAGTTGAATTAAAGCTGCTAGTATGTTCGGTGAAGTTTGGACCCTATTGAGTTAAGAATGGCGAAGTTGGGCAAGGATGAGTGTGATTAAGGCTCACATTTAATTATGCCTATTTTGTGTAAGTTTTGGATTTTTGGTTGGGAAATTAATATTACATTAGGAACAGGACGAGAGGAGGCCCGAGCAGAAGAAGCCTCGGAGTGACAGCAGACTTAGGCCTAATTTGTGAGTGGACCTTTGTTTTAATTGAAAAGCATGCGATGAATTATTCTGTTGATCATTTATTTCTTTTGCTAAGATTTATTTATTTCTTAGATATTTGGCAATTTTCCTCCTTTAGAGAGTTCCCGAAAATGAGATTTTCGGTGGATATGTATTTTGGATGTTTATGAGTATAGTATGTATATAAATGCTAGCTAGTCATATGTGCTTGGTCCGTCATAATGAGGTAAAATACCATTATGGCGTGACGTGAGTGTTAGACACAAGCGTCATAGCTCTATATGAAAACTACTTTTTTTATGGTTTATATAAGTTTTCGTATAGGGAGTCCACACGTATATATACACTCGTCATCTTCGGTCATAATGAGAAAAAATTTCATTATGGCGCGACGTGAGCGTTAGACTCAAGCGTCGTAGCCTTGTATGAATTTCTACTTTTCAAATTTGTTTATAGAATTCATATAAGGAGTCTGACGAGTGTAAATACATACACATATATGTTTATATATACTTTAGCCTGAGAGGCTCCAGTTTATTGAGTTTGGAGACTAGCTAGAGCTAGTCATGAAATTGCCAGGGTATGAGTTGAGCGTTTTTGAATTTTCGCATGTAACATAATTTCTTTGGAAATTCAAATGGGAATGCATAAATATTTTATTTATTAATTTATTTTTGTCCACTCACTCTAACGGTTTCAAATGTTTTTCCCTGGGCCGTTCATTTTAAAATGCCCAGTCTACAGTGTTCTGGTTGGCACTAGTCAGAGGAGAGGTATAGTTACCCACATCTCTTCCACCTTTCATCACTAGGTTACTTGTTAACCTACTACCATATTTTCTTGCTTCCGCTAGTGTTTAGTAGCTCTGATTACCTTGGGATCCATTGTATATTAGTTCGGTTGTGTGCTAAGTCTTTGTTTATTAATTTGGGAGATATCCAAAGGATGATGTATGATATAAATTGGATATTTATGTGTTGGATTTGTAAATGATATTATTTAGTTGTAAGTATTATTATTGTGTTAGGATTTCAAGAAGACCTCGCATGAGTGGACTTTTGTTTTCAAAGATTAATGCATGCAATTTCATTTCGAAATATTATTAATACCTTTATTTGTTATTGTTATTTCGATTGGTATATATGCATGTGACTTTAATTTCAAAAATAATTTGAGATAATTATATTGATCATTGGTTTGAGCTTGTGCTTCGGAAATTGAATGGTAATAAATGATTTGTGATGCTAGAGTGGTAATATCAACATGGTTATTACATGGTGATATTTGATTTATGAACTTGTGATGCTTTGGGTAGTGATATGTAGAAGATTATTGTTTGGGTGATGGTTGGATTTCTCTTTGGAGAGTTATGATTTATGGGTTTGTAGTGTTCTTTCGGCTTTAATGGTTATTATGAAATATATATATATGGATAGTTCCTATCCAGAGTAATTACAACCTCCCCCAGAATAACGACTTAAATCTTAAGGCCGGACTCTACATTAATTAACTGCAAAAAATACCAAACTTCGAAAATTCACAAACCTAACCAAAACTCATCTAAAAATTCCATAATTCACATCAATAAACTCCCTTTAATAATCCACATTTAAAAACCATAAAAATCTCCCAAACAGCAGCGGCCGACCTCCAATGCCTATGAAATTTTGACAGCATCTTTTTCTCAACCCACTCTACAACTTTCCTAGCTAGCACAAACACCAATTCCAAGCTTAACTAGGCCAATCGAACGAAAACACCCAAATAAGCCCTAAAACTTCCACTCACCGGTTCTCCTTACCTAGACCAAGAGAGGATGAGCCCTTTGGAGGGATTGATGGACGGGAGGAGAGCTTCAAAACGAGCTAAGAATCGCCAGCTATGGCGGTTGGAGGAGGGAGCTCCGGCAAGGAAACCACCACGGCAGCCAGGGCTTTCGGGGGAGAGAACTCCCTCACGGCGGCGCTAGAAGGGCTGCCACGGGTCCAGGGAGGTAGCTGGGTTGAAGGCCGATCAAACGGGACCAGTGCGGCGGGCTGCGGTGGCCGGACGGCGACAAGCGGACGGCGACAAGCAGACGGCGAGAAGATCCGGCAGTGGGAGAGCTCGGGAGAGTGGTCAGGAGGGAGAGAAGAAGAAGAAGAGAGAAGAGAAAAATAGGACTTGGGCCTCCACCAACCCGGTCCAACACCCGTATACCAACCGAACTCTAAAATAAAACACCCCGAAAAATAATACCCTAATAGAAATTACCTTTTACTAGCTAAAATTTACCATTTTTACCGTTGTCACAATTTCCTCCTACGAATAACTCTCCATAAATAATCGTCCCTCAAAACCCCCTCTAGGGACCATTAAAACTATAAACTCAATGACGAAAACGGTAAAATTCTTATTAATACCAAGCTAGTAAATAAGTAAAAATTTAAGGGTCGGGATGTGACAATTCTCCCCTCCTTATAAAAATTTCGTCCTCGAAATTTACATACTTGTCAATCGAAGAGATAGGGATATTGCTGCATCATTTGCTCCTCTGATTCCCAAGTAGCTTCTTCTACTTAATGACTCCTCCACAGAACTTTAACAAGATGAAAAATGATTTGCTTCTAAGCACTTGCTCCTTTGGATCAAGAATCTGAACCACTCCAGAGGCAAAACTAATCGATACGCAAGAGAGCCAACTTGATCTAAAAACCCATAAGGACCAATAAATCTCGGACCAAGCTTTTCACGTTACCAAAACGTACCACCCCTTTCCAAGGAGACAATTTCGAAAACACCCCAAACACTCACTTGAAACTCATGGTCCTTCATGCAGACATCTTTATAACTCTTCTGGCTATTAAGAGCTGCTTTGAGTCTATCTCTGACTCCTTTAACCTTTTTATTTGAAACCTGAATTATTTAAATCTTCTCAAAGACTCTAAATCATTCGTTGAACTACCACTAACGTTTACACATAAGTGAGTTCAGTGATACCTTCTCCAGAGTACGAGTACCTTTTGGTGTGCACACTCTTTCCTGAGCAATGGAAATATCTAACCCAAATAAAGCGCATAAATTTGCTATCACCATCGGGCTCAAATCTCCTAACGTCACGCAACAACCTCATCATTACGCTGCTCATAACTCGATAATAAAGCCCACTTGTTAGGAAACTAAAGTTCACACATTCCCACATGCTCATAGGGGTCAAAATTAAGACCCGCTAATTGAACAGATTTAAGGATGCACACTGTAGAACTGCAACAATCACTTCTAATACCGAGACACTTCGCAGAGTCTTTCGCGGAGTCAAAGCTCTCGCAAGTCCACAAGACAACTTTGCTCTGCCTAAGTGACCAGTCCACCAACATATGATAAGCTCGAATCTCGAAATGACATTATGAAAAGATCAATACCATGTCACTTAGGTCTCTCCACCAAAACTAATACATTACCATTTTATGCATCACAACTAGTAGCTTATGGGGATTCCAACTCTCTCCTGATTCTGCTATCTCCACTATCCTCTTTACCATAAATCAGAAGATAATCTGAAGCATGACTATCATGTGGAAACTGGATATTCCTCTTTGCTCGCCATAAACAAAAATGACTAATAATGCCCACGAAGATTGGCACAGTCAATTCATGATGCCAAACTTGATGTTGAAATCTGCATAAATAGAACACCTTTCTTAAGCATTGACAAAAATTACATCTCCACCCATGCTACTTATTCGGGTGCAATCGCGACCCCAAGTGCAATAATTAAAAGCACACGGCTCACTCTAGCCGTTCCATAAGAATGATTCTAAATACCAAAACCTTTGAACCTGACAAACACACTTATTTTTCTACCTCCAATAATAATTAATCTGATAGCAGAATACGATCTGAAAATCAGATATGCTCAAGTCTCCTACACCTCCCAAGGCCACGGCTTCCCACCAAAAAGATTCTTCGATAATCGAGCTTGCAATAACATGCAACTAACAATAGTAAAAAATAAAAAATAAATTTTTATACAAGACCCACTACCACAACTTCTGGTTCACCAACCAACGAAAACCATGAATTCAAGCAAGAATCAAAACTCATGGCTAAACTCAGCTCAAGTTCTAGAAGAAATAACTTAAAGCACACGAAAGACAAGTCCTCTAACTTCGAGCTCAAAAGCTCCACAAATCTCCGATATCCGCCAGAACCTGTTTACGAAATCGCACTAGAAACCTCAACTAATCATCCTGACACCAACGGATGAACCCATAACCAAATAGCGAAGACCTCCCAAGACAAACTTGGATCAATGAGTGGTCCCACCACAATACAATCCTGAGAAGAGACGTTGATCAACCTATCCATAAATCTACTATTCACAAATTAAATCTCTTAATACACTTTGACTCGAAAAGCTTCTTGAGTCAACAGGGGGAAACCTCCTCCCCTAAAGCTACAACATAAATCACACCCACAACGTCACACAAACCATAAATTCAGCACATTAATTCGACTTCCAGATTACCACATAGAACTTACAGCTCCATGGTTCGTCGCTTAATCGAAACCCAGCTCACTTGGGATCACGACTGGATTTACCCATGATCCATGTCTACAACACCACAACCAATTTATCATAACTTCGACAACTAACCAAAATCTCTAACCTTCAAATCATAGAGTTTGAATTCGCACTTCATAAATTCAAGCTTTGAGGATGCTACCATCTCGCTCTCACTCCACCATTACTTTTCAATTCCATCTAAATCTATCATCTTCCCAAAACACTCAACAAAACTAGAAACCAAACTTCAACACCTAGAATTCCGAAAGAATCCATAATGGCCCCACAATTAAAATAATATGACTGACATCTCACTCCATGATTCCAAATTTGCTTGAAACTCAAAACATTTAGTGCCACCATTCAATTTCTAAAATTTCCCTACTGTGGCACAACAAGAAGTTGTCACAATGCACTGACCAATGACTTTTGTAAAACTAACCCAAGGAAAAGCAATCCAAGTCATTACACTTAGTGCTTTAACAAACTTCAACTAACCCACAATAGAGACCAAAATCATCAGAAATCTTACTATTCATCGACTACTATTATCTATCATTTCCAAAAGATATTACCACCACCATCTTAATAAATTGCTCAAAAGATAAAAAACTTATCCATAATTAGAGTTGTCGGAACCAGAATATGTGCTGACATAACCAGCATTTTTCCAAAATGTTCCCAACTGCTTTCTACTGTGGATAAACATAGTCGGTAAAATGGCCTTCAATCATGACTTGTCTAAATTGACATTTAGCTCTTTATGTAGCAATGCCTTACCACCCAATCACTAGCCACAAATCCCACGTGACTATATCACTCAAGCTTAGGGTCCGCAACAACTCATAAAGGTACCTCTTGGAATTACTATGGTTACCGCACCACATCACTTCAACCAACCTTTACATCTATAGAATACATCACTACTTCGAACTTTCCTTCCAACTCTTTCCTCCCAGAAGTCATGAATTTGATACCAAGATCTTCCACCAGATTACTACAACTCCATACTTGCCCACTATAAATAAGAAACTCCAAGACCTGCATCGAATCAAACATTTCACCTACTACAGATTCGCACGAGATGCTCACCCTAGCATCTTAATCATAACCCAAAAAATCATTGATCACATGAAAGGAATGCTGCCACGCATATGAGTTCCCATCTCGCACTTGAACTCTAACAATTTATGATATCAACTCGATAACCCTTGAAAAAGGCATAAACCAAACACCTTTCCATTACTCAAAGCATAATGTTTACCCAAAAGGTCAGCGTACGGAGGCATAGTCTTGAAGATATAAACATTTATGGCACTATACTGTCCATAAATAAGACAAGAATAACTACATCACAAACCTAATCAATACATAGTGTCTAAAGCATATAATGCTAATAGATCCACCGCGGTCGGACCATCACTCTATAGACACTAAGTATGACCAAAAATATGAGGTAGTACTAAAAAGAGAAAGGAATCGAATAACCTAAGGCTCTGATACCAACTGTCAAGACCCACCCCGAATTTCACCCTGAAACCCGAAGTAAATCCTGCGGGGACCACCTCCAAGGAAAGTTTATCGAAAAATCGGCATAACCTCCCTTGAAAATGGACAACCCTTTCTAATAATACCTGCATACACTTCAAAAGAATCCATCTAGAACCCTCTACTCCTGGAGCCTTCATGCTCCCCAACACAACATCTCCCAAATTATTTAAATATCTACACAAATCCCATATCCAACCATTTATAGGTTCAGAGCAACTATAATAGGAAGAAAGGAAACATAATAAATTAACAAGCGGAAGCTATATGATGACTATGCCTCATCTCCATGTACGCCCGACCTTAACTATGCTAACCTGCAAACTGGGCATTTTTAAAACAAAAGGCCCAGGGGAAAACATTTGAAACCGTTAAAGTGAGTGGAAAAAAATAAATTTAAAAAGAAATAAATCTTTATGCTTTCCCGATTTAACTTCTGTGGAAATACAATTAACGGCATGCAACAAGCTCAAAAGCTTTTAAAAATTTACCGAATTTACTGAAACGTGACTAGCCGCGCTAGTCACCCATACTGCATAAAAAATAGAGCCTCTCAGGCTAAAATAAAATATGTATGTATTACACTCGTCATATCCCTTGTATGAATTTTCTTGAAACAACAAAGACAAATAGAAATTCACACAAGGCTACGACGCTTACGTCTAACGCTCACGTCGCACCATAATGGAATTTTACCTCATTATGGTGGAAAAGACGGTGTATAAATATATACGCGCATATCCCCTATATAAATTATTATATGTATATAGGGCTACGACGATTGCGTCTAACGTCAGTATGGTGGAAAAGCACGTATAGCTAGCTAGCATTTCTTCATATACATATTATTCTCATAATCATCCAAATATGGATATATATATATATACTCACCGAAATTCTCAATTTCGGTTATTCTCTAACAACATAAATTATTTCGCATGCACATTACTTAAAAAAAAAGTCCACTCACAACTTTAGGCCTAAGCCTGACGTCGATCCGAGGTCTCTTCTGCTTGAGCCTCCTCACGTCCTGTTTCCAAATTGTAAAATTATTTTCCCAACTAAAAATCCAAATATTATACAAAATAGACAAAATTAAACGAGAGCCACTACAAAAAAGAATTTAGTTAGCCACCCCAAATTGCCACAGCACGGATTTGCCATCGCCGTTGGTCCAAGTTTCGCGACGGCGCTGCGACGGCAATGCTTCCGTCGCTAAATAAAAACCTTTTTGTGATGGCAACACTACGCCGTGGCAAAAAAATTTAAGTTTTGCAACGGCAACTTTGTGCCGTGGCAAAAAATTGAAATTCTGCGACGGCGGAAAAAGTCGTGGCATACTTTGTAATCAATGGCGATGGCATGTTACCGCCGTCGCTAATTTTTCTTAACTTTTTTTTAAATGTCAACTCGAAAATAAGATTATGCTTCCATAAGGGAGCCCTATCACGGGGACATAAATGTCCCAAATTTTTTATATGGGTTGAAACATCTCGTCCCCACGAGCGTGTAAGTGTTGACAGATCAAGAAATTAATTTGTGAGGAAGTAGATACAAGCGTTTTTACTTGACGATCATTCAGTGTTTCGAGTTGATCGCGTCGATCGAGACCAAAACGATGACAAAAACATGTAATTTTTTTACCATAGTCATAATTCCTTATAATGATCATATCCAACAGTTAAATTTGTCAAACTATTTGTGCTCCATCTTGTTTGTTTTGAGAGGTATGTTTTCACTTGTAACCAATAAACATGATATACAACACTAGTAAGCATAGAATGCTTTTGAGTGATGCCAATAATAAAAATTGAAAATTTATGAATTTGAAATCACCTATTTATTTAATACATATTAATAGGTTTTGTATAAAAATGAACCATAGACAGTGTCACATCCCGGTTCTTAAGTCAATTTGCAGTTATTCACTATTGGGTTACTTTGACTTTTTACCGTTTTAAGTAACCGTTTACTATTTAAGACTCCAAAAGTTGACTTTTTCTTTTGTTTGGAATTTGGGAAAACTTCCTTCATGAAAGTCGTAGAGGACGTTAAACAGAGTTCGTGGACATGCGGCACGCTTAAAACGGTGTTCGTATGAAGAAGTTATGGTCTAATAACGAAAGTTTCTATGTTGGTAAAATGAGGTAAATTCTAGTAGGCTTTATTTGTTGTGGGTTTTAAGTTGGACCAGGTAGGATTTGGAGAGCCCAAACCCCATTCTCTCTCCCTCTCTCCCTTCTCTCTCCTTTCTCTCCCGAACTCTTCCCGACCCGCCAGATAACCCAGTCCCGTCCGTCGCCGTCCGGCCGCCACAGACCGCCGCACCGGTCCCGAACGGTCGGCCGTCGACCCAGCTCTCTTCTTGGACCGGTGGGAGACGCCCTAGTGCCGCCGTGAGGGAGAGAGAGCGCCCGGAAGCTCCGACTGTGTTGTGGAGTCCGGTCGTCGGAAATCGCTCCTCCGGCCGCCATCACCGGTGATTCGGGTCTTGTTAGGAAGAGCTCTCCGTGTGCAACAATTCCCTAGAAGGTAATGATCCAATTCGAAGTGTGTTAGAGGATTTTCGGGCTAGGGTTTGAATTGGGGGATTTTTGGATGTTTTGATTCGATTACCCTAGTTAAGCTTAGAATTGGACTAAATGCTAGTTATGAAAGTTGTTGTGCTTGATGAGAGGATTATTCTGTTAAATTTTGGGAGGTATTGGACATCGCCAGAGTACGGCCGCCGCTGCCGGCGGAGCAGGCGGCGGCGCCGCCACTTGGAGGTTGATTTTCAGGTTTTGGGTTTGTTTTAATGTAGAGGAGTCTAATGAAGTAT
>NW_004443438.1:56792-59307 GCF_000184155.1 Fragaria vesca subsp. vesca
AAATGATCTTGGAACTTATTTGAGATTGATGCATGGATTAAATGTTGGTCATAATTTATGGATTTGAGCTCGGATTGATAATTTGAGATTTGAGTTTGGATTTTCTTTATGATTTCCGGATTTGAGGTTTCATACTGATTTGCATATTATCTGGTTTTTGAAAGATGATAATCATTGAAGTTATTTATTTCATTGAGCATTTTAACGTGTGGGACACGCGTTGAATTTAATTAGTTTCTTTGCTCTTTGAATTCTTTGAGTACAGTTGGGAATCGTACTTATGCTTTAATTATGAGTTTCGGGGAAACTCACATGGATTATGTTTCTTTATTTATGCCATACTTGTTTGATTGTTATTATTCATGCTAGCATGTCGTTCCGCCTTTCGAGGCGATGTAACTTCCATGTTTTAAGTGGGGTTACTCAAGCCCTTTCCGCCTTCAGGTGATGTGATGTAGTCGACGACATCACGCAAGCCCTACTTCTCTCTGTTATCATAACCTGAAGGTGTAGGGAGTATGGGAGTATTATTGCCTGGGAGGCAACCGAGTCTGGGAGGCTCACTTGTATGGCTATATCTGTTTCTTATTTATTGTTGTTGATTTGACTAGCGGGGCTAGTCCCTTGTTTTGGTACCTTCTTCTATGAAGGTTATTATTTATCTTTGTCATTAATTTGACTAGCGGGGCTAATCCGTCTTCTTGGGATTTTCTTTATGAAAGATTTTTGTTAACATTTGCATGCAACGAATTTATGGCATATTGGAAAGTGGGAAAGTATTTAAATTTTGGTTTCTTATCTTATGTTTATTTTCGTCCACTCACTCTAACGTTTTTAAATTACTTTCCCCTGAGCCCTTTGGTTTTAAATGCCCAGAGTGCAGGCTCAGTCTAAGTAAGGTTGAGCGTACATGGAGTCGAGGCATAGTCAGAGGCTGCTTCCGCTTATTCTTTATTTATTGTTTTTCATTTAACTCTAGATATGCTCTGATAATCAGTTAGTGAATTAATGTTGGTTATTGTTGGTTGTGGGATTAGTTTAGTTGAGTAATTGTTATATTGGGAGATGTGTTGAACTTAGGGAGCAGGAAGGCTCTAGGTGTTGAGGATGGATGTTTGGTTATAGAAGTGTTAAATTGGATTTTTCAGGTAAGGGTCGTCCATTTTTAAGGAAGGTTATGCCGAATTTTCGGTAAATTTTCCTTGAAGGTGGATCCCGCAGGATTTATCTCGGGTTTCAAGGTGAAATTCGGGGTGGGTCTTATCAGACAGTATTTGTTTTCATATCGGTCAATCAGGTCAACTTAATATGTATTTATGTTTCTCTAAAGGAAGCCCTATCACAAAAATATAAATGTCCCGAATTTTTTACATCGATCGATACATCTTGTACTCACAAGCTGAGAATTTTCATAAAATTTTTCGATGTCCCAAGCTATTAATTACGATTTCCTAAAGTTCTAAATATATCAAAATAACTAATTGATTAGAAATATCTTTAAAAAATAATTAGAATTTTAGAATAGGACGATCTTGCCCATTCATCTTTACACTGCTTCATCTTGAATGTTAGTAATCTTGAGGGCAAATACGTCATTTGAAGTGTGTAAGTATAAATAGAATGCTAGGAAACCCTAGCACCCCACAAACTCTCTCCTCTCCCCAGCCGCGCAGTCATCTCTCTCTCCAGCCAGATCTATCTTCTCCCTTACACTGCCAGCGCCGGAAACTCTATGTCCGGTCACCGTCTCTAGACACCACCGACACCAAAAGACGCCTCTTTTAACCCTGATCAAATCCCAACTTGGTTTGACGGCAGCAAACACCTCTGGCCACCACATGCAACAACCCGAGAGTAGCTACCTTCCACTCTAGGATTTGCCGAGCTCGATCTACAGTTTCCGGCAACCCCTAAGCCTCACGGCCACCATGGGTGAGATCAACCTCATGGTCTGAGCCTCCAACACCTAGAACATCGGCTATGATGTACATGTGATTGATTTGAGGAGTTTTGGTGAGCGTAGAGGAGCTATGTAGTGGAGGAAAGTGAAGACGACATGTCGGAGGAGGCTGAGCGAGAGCCGGTTCATAACACATTAACAATTAATTAAGATACAACTTTAGATTACAAGTTTATATGTAAAAATAACAAATCACTTGTTTGGAACTTGCCTTCTGTTTCACCCAGTCAGCAAATGTCTTGTTTTGCTTGTCCGTGAGCCACTTTTGATCCTTGCGGAATCTTGGAAACTCTTGTTTCAAGAACTCCAAGTGCTCACTGCAATTACCAACAAAAGAGAGGCAGTGAATTAAAATTAGTGTTTCCTTGCAAAAACAGTAACATAAACCACATACATTAGGTAAAGGGATAATAGAACTTACTACAAAGTAGCTTCTGAATTCATTTGTGTTTTGAAGGACGCATAAGTGAGCTTGGTCAAATAGGTTGTCGTAAACACTAACAACATGAGCACCAGAGGCAGGCCTGTCCATAGTGTCACGAGCAGATGGGATTC
>NW_004443438.1:64774-71958 GCF_000184155.1 Fragaria vesca subsp. vesca
ACTAACGACTCTCTCTCTCTCTCTCTCTCTCTCTCTCTCTCTCTCTCTTTCTTGATCAATCAATCTTGCTCATTCTATATCTGCGGCTCTCTATAATCTAGACTCACTCTCTGTATCTCTTGATCCTTCAATCTCATCGAGAGTCTTGATTATTGAATCTGATCGAGACTCTGTCTCTTCAGTATCAGTATCGATCCCATCTGACAATCAGACGTTCCTGTCGCGCTGAATCTTCTCTTCTTTCGCTCAGTTCGGTGAGTTTTGTTTCTTCATGATCTTGTTTCAGTTCTATAGTCTCATGGTGTTTGTTTGATGATTTGTTTCAGTTCCCTTGTTTGATTTGTCAATCTAGTACATATTGTTTCATATAGAAAACACTACTATTTTATGTCTTCTTTTCTATTGTTATGATTCATGATTGGTAATCTGTGAATCATAGATAACATGTGAATCATAGATTTCATAGATTGTTTCATGAAAGAAGTAGTTTAACTCATGTAATTGAGTAGACCAATCAATATAACACAAGCAGTTCGTCATTGCTTAATAAGTCTACTATTTTTTCGTAATTTTCTACTTTATATACAGTACACATCTTAATAACAAAGTAATCGTATTTACTAATATTGAAGTTGAAACACAGATACAACCAGCGATGGATGCGTCTGAGAATGGAAAACAGCCGAATAAGAGTGTAGAGGATGTAGCAGTAGATGTTCCCGGATTTGGAAGCCTGACGATCACCGATGTGCGAGCTTTGACCTTCGAAACAGTGGATGAGGCAGAGAGATTCTACCCTGCATATTCAGCAGCAGTTGGATTTGGATGTAGGAAGGATGACAAGGAAGAGTCTAACGGTTTGATTTGGTGGAGGCAGTGGGTCTGCTGCAAGGAAGGGACTCGAGATAAAAAGTACTTGGAAGTAGATGGTTTGAGTCGTACTCCTCGAAAACAGATTAGGGTGCATTGCCAAGCTAGATTTCAGATCAATTACAATGATGGGAGTAGAGTTTATATGGTGAAGATATTTGTTCCAGAGCATAATCATGAACTAGCTACTGGGAACCAGATTGCATTCGTTCGTGCTCATCGTCATGTCAGCGACGCAGTTTTGGCTCTGACAAACACAATGACAAAGGTTTCAATCAGACCATGTCACATGTATGAGTATATGGTGGAGCATGTAATGTCCCGTATCTCATTTATAAATTTACTAGTCACCAGGACGGTAATTAACGACTTAATTCACATTTCCTATCGTTTTGATACATTAGAAGATCAAAAAGGTGGAAATTTATTTGGACGTTGAGATTAGCATTTGAGCTTATGTTCATCTTTTGGGCCTCTCTATTTTTGGTTGGGTCTAAGTTGTAGACGAGAAGTGATTAAAGACGTTTTGACGAAAAACGAGTTAGAAACCCGAAAAAGAACGACTAGAACATTCCAAATAGTTTTGTCACAAGGGTAAACTGGTCTTTTTGCATTGGTATTAAAAGAAAGAGGGGAAACCCTAACTCTCATTTTTCCCCTCTTCCTCTCAGTCGCTCTCACCCTCTCTCCCGAACTCTCTCTTTCGCTCTCTTCCTCTGCTAGAGCCGAAAACGATAGCTCCAGCCACTGCCTCCTAACATCACCCACACCAAACGTCTTGAATCCCTGACTCACACTATGAGTAGACCAACTCTAAAGTGTCCAAAATTCACAGACACTTGAAGAATTCTTGAGAGGTCTACCTGTTTACGAAGCCTGGTCTGCTTATTTACGAGTACGGGTCTACTTTTTTTGTGAGACAAAATGGTCTACCTGTTTACGAACACTAACCTACATGTTTTGTGAACGTGGTGTACCAACGCTTCGAACCACTGACTCACACTACAAGTAGAGGAAGAATAAAGTGTCCAGAATTCACAGACACTTGAAGAATACCAGCGCTTCAAACCATTGACTCACACTACGAGTAGACCAACTCTAAAGTGTCCAGAATTCACAGACACTTGAAGAATTCTTGATAGGTATACCTGTTTACGAAGCCTGGTCTACTTATTTATGAGTACGGGTCTACTTTTTTTTGTGAGACAAAATGGTCTACTTGTTTACGAACACTAACCTACCTGTTTTGTGAAAATCCAATTATGTTCAAACCCCAACCCAAATATATGGGTTACATTGCCACAACCAGCCATCGATGCCAATCACCGTAGCCCCACTGCCTTGACTAGTCGAGGTGTTACCTTTCCAACGATCTGTCTAATCTCCACTCTCTAATCAGACAGAGCAGACCAGCGAACCCAAACCATCGACCTCCAGTTCGGGCTAGGGCCGCTGCGTCATCGTCGCCGTCTTTGCTCTGTCGTCTCTGGCTGCTAGACTGCTCAATCGTTCTAAATAGGTAATTTTTCATACTCACCTTTGATTTAGAGCCTCCAAGTTGTTTTAGACTGCGAAGCCTTAACCCACTGTTATTAATCTGGCATGTGAGGTTTGTTGTATTTGCGATCTTGGAGTCTAGAAGGAGTTGCTGGGTCGGTGGCATCCATATTATATGTGGTAAGGACTATGCTAAGTTTTTGTTAATAAGAATTTTGGTTGATGATTGTGGTATGAGACTTAGTAGTCCATGGGCATTGTTTTGGACAAGACTTGATTAAGAACTGAGTATAATAATGGTTGTTGCTGCTATTAGGTATATTAAATCATGATGGTGAGGGATGAGCAGCAGCCTGTTTGGCCAATGGGATAAGAAGAATGGTAAGGTCTTGGGCATTTGGAATATATGTATATATATATATATAGCTGAGATTGAAATGTGTAGCTGAGTTTGTGGTGTCTCTATGTGTGGGAAATAACCTTTGGTTGACAGTAGACTAGGCTAATTTGGATGTGCCTACGAAATGTTGCTTTGATAAATAAGAATTGGGTATTACAAGAGACAATTGAATTTGTTAAATCGGAGAATATGATTTTCTTTAATGGAGGGTCATGTTACTGGCTTATTTCCTTAAGAAGTTGGCCGAATAAAGAATGTGGGTAATAACTATTTTGAGTGAGAATTTGGAGAAGAAAAGAATGGTTGTTTTGAATCAACTTGCACTCGACCGGTCAAATTGAGTATATCTTTTAGCTAGGGCAAGTAAATGGTCAATTACTGGTTTTGAGCAAGGCTTTACGATATCGTTTCTTGTTAAGGTTTCGTTCCAGCATACTTAGATTAGAATTGAGGTGGTAATTAAATAGAAAGTGGATCGTTGCAGGACGGTAGGGAGCTTGACTTGGGAAGCCTCGCCTTGGCAACATAACTGAATTACTGTGAGTGGACATTTTGGTTTTAAATACATGCAAGATTTTATCATTTATTATTTTATTTTCCGAGCTTATATTATAATTTCGGTTTATTAATTTAACTTTAAATCCATAATCTCAAAAAAATAGACAAACTAGCCCTGCTGGTTAATCAAATACGGAAACGTCGTCGGAAGAGATAAACCAGTCCCGCTGGTTAATCAAATACATAACTGAGAAGAATAAAATAAGGGGAATAGTTATCACCATGTAAAAGGAGCCTCCCAAGCTATAATAGTGTCCCACGCTAAGCGCTCTACTCACCTATAGTGAGAACTGCTAATAATGGCTAGCTAACAAATAAATATAAATACCAATCGGTTGCCTCCCAGGTTATAATAGCGTCTCACGCTAAACGCTCAGCGCTCTACTCACCTATGGTGAGGACCACTAATAATGGTTAGCTAGCAATAATTAATATAAGCGACCCTATATTATGGTGACTAAAAACATACGAAATCACTTAAATCCATTAAACTTCCCCAAGATCATACGAATGGTACGGTTCCCAACCATACTTGAAAATCATCATAAGAGATTAAAATAAACTCAATGACGTGTCCCACACGTCAAAAATATTCTCAAGTCCATAATTATAAGCAAGATTTAATTATCAAGTATCAATTGTATATAATTTCATAATCTGAAAATACTCGCTAAAAATATTCTCAATGTCAATTTCAATAATTCACAAATGAGAAATATATGAAAAGAGAACTACCGAAAATGAGATTTTCGGTAATCTTTTAAAAATCTCAAAGTCATCAAAATAACACCGATAATAATTAAATCCAGAGTCATAAAGAATATTAAAACTCAAATACCAACTTTATAACCCAAGCTCAAATTCATAAATCTTTTGGAAGACAGGTTAGTGGACATTTTTTGGTGAAATGGGCATTCATTTGTTGATTATCAGTGTTATGGGGATGTGCTGATATTCGATAGCACATACAAAACCAATGTTTATAACAGGGCATAAACATTGGTTTTGTTTGTTGGGACGAACAACCATCGAGGTAATATTATTTTCGGTGCTGCCCTTATTTCGGATGAGACTGAGGAGACATACACTTGGTTGCTTCGTACATTTTTGGAGTCGATGAACAGAAAGATGCCAAAGGCGGTACTCACAAACAGTGACGAGGCCATGCGTAAGGCAATTGAAACTGTGATGCCGGAAGCAAGGCACCGTCTATGTATTTGGCACATAGGTAAAAATGCATTTACCCACTTAAAGTCTGAGGAAAAGTTGAAGGCTTTTAACAGTTGCGTGAGGAAGTATCAAATGGTTGAGCAATTTGAAAGGTTGTGGCAGGATATGATTGACGAACTTGATCTCCATGACGATATTTGGATCGGGAATATGTATGAAAAGAGAGACGAGTTTTGTCAAGCATTCTTTAGTGACATATTTATGGCCAGAATGAGAAGCACACAAAGGTGTGAGGGCATGAATAAATAATTCAAGAGGGTTCCTGGTAAAGGGAAATTCATTGTGGAGCTTGTTGCGTTGGTGTACAGATTACTTATGAAACTGAGACACAATCAAGAAAGGGATGAATTCATCAATATGAATTCCTTTCCTGGTGCCGTAACTCACTTGGTAGATTTGGAGATACAAGACTCTTCTATATTCACACACGATGTGTTTAAGTGGATTGTAAGAGAGAACAAGAAAGAGAACTTTATTACACTAAAGCAAGCAAGGAGCAGAATGTCATGAAGATGGTAGTCGTGTTTACAAGGTATCAGTTTACAAACGGCCTGAATTTGACCACATTGTTGTTTACCACCCTGAGAAAGAGACTGACAGTGCAGAAGACCCGATTATGATGTGTTCTTGCAAAATGTTTCAGTACAGGGGAGTACCATGTCATCACATGTTCACGGTGATGAAAAACAAACACATTTATGAGTTTCACAAGTCACTGATCGTCAAGAGATGGTCAAATGACGCAAGAACTATGTGTGAAATCCTTTATCTGGATCAATCTATGCCTAGAGAAGCATTGGAAGTGAGCAGGTATGGTGCTCTAACTGCCGAATGCAATCGATTGTGCTTTTATGCTTCAAAGACAAATGCAGGGTACAACTTGTTGCAGAAGGAGATCAGTAGACTCTCATCAATTATGGAAGGTTTTGCCAAAGAAAAAGAAAAAGTTCAAGCTCCGGCCACACCCAACAACATGAAAGGTAATGTTGTTAGAGACCCTATCCCGGTTAGGACCAAAGGCAGCGAAAAAAATGACAAGAAGACTGAGGCTCCTAGATGACCGATTACTTATTGTTATTGCCAAGGTATTGGACACAACAGTCAAACATGTAATGTTAGGAAGGAGAAAGAGAAAGCTGAGAAGAGCAATGAAAATGACGAACGAAACACCCTCGTCCTTCAGTTGCAACACCTACAAAGAGATCCTGTGGTTATTGCAAACGATCTAGACATAATACTCAAACATGTGATGTTAGGAAAGAGAAAGAAAAAGCTGAGAAGACAAACGAAAATGTTGCGAGAACAAACAATGATCCTCCTCTTTCGGTTGCAACACCTGCAAAGAAAACTATTCAATGTAGTACGTGCAAAAGAGCCGGGCACACACACAGTAGATGCCCAAACAAAACAAAAAAAAGAGACGCCTCCCTCACATTTGAGGAGTGATTCCTTAATTCTGGTGATATAGGTGCCGATCTTAGTTATAGTTGTAGTTCAAATTTCTTATACTCTGTGTTTGGGATTTCATTTTACTTTTCAGTAATGTCAACGTGAATTCAGATTTCCTTGTTATGTTTTTGCTTTGTGAATGGTCTATCTCGCCGTAGGACACTTTTTTAGAAAGTCTACATGAAGTAAAGAAACTGTCCATAAGAGAAGTAGATGATTATGTAATAATTGTAGAGCTAATAAGGTAACACTATGAATAACACATCTCCAGAAAGTCTACATTGTATCATGCTTTTATCATAAACGAAGAGTAGAACGTCTTTGCAGAAAAAGTAGCCCATTCAGTTCTGTCGAACAATTATCATCCACTAGTGTAAGGTTTACGTTGATGGAGCACTAGTAACTTTGCATGAATATAGGCTGTAAACTGAAATATATTGAAGTAGATGGTAATGATACACATAATTATTACAATGGATATAATTAATGATTATCATAAATACATGAATTATTTTATGTTAATAAAAGTACACGGAATTTAATGCAACATTCATTTATGTAGACCAATAAGGAAATTATTCCTATTTGGGATTAGGGTTTGTGATGATGGATAAAACATTAGTAACCTTGCATTTATATAGGGTTAGTTTATGATGATCGAGCTGTGTAGTCACCTGTAGTGTACAATAGGAGTAGGGTTTATGATGATGAAGCCTCACTATGCTTATATACCTGATGGACCATATAGATGTAATTTCCACTTCATAAGATTAATAAGGAAATTATTCCTTGCATTTATATAGGGTTAGTTTATCCTAGTTTATGATGATCGAGCTCTCTAGTCACCTCTAGTGTACATTGGGTGTAAGTTTTATGATGATGAAGCCTCACTATGCTTATATACTTGATGGACCATATAGATGTCACTTTAGGTTTTTAGTTTCAACAAGCACATTGTAATTAATCTCCTACTTGTTATGGGATTTGCACTTCAATCACTATTATATGGTCACTACGTTTATATATGTGATGGACCCCCATATAAAATTCATTATATATGTTCACTACGCTTATATATGTCGCAAAATCATATATGTTTAGAGAGAGAGAGAGAGAGAGAGAGAGAGAGAGAGAGAGAGAGAGAGAGAGAGAGAGAGAGAGAGAGAGAGANAGAGAGNGA
>NW_004443438.1:71978-87560 GCF_000184155.1 Fragaria vesca subsp. vesca
AGAGAGAGAGAGAGAGATGGCAGAGCACGACCTAACCTCGCATTGTATCAGTATGCCAAATTTCAGTTTGAGTGCGGTAACTAATCTGGTGCTGTTGATTATCTGTTTCAGTACAGGGCTTTTATGCACCAACAGTGAGAGGAGGCTCAGTGCTTTGTGGGGAAAACTGGCAGCTAAGATACTGATGCAAAACTAGGATATTGCTCTTGAGGAGCTTAACTGCCTCAAGGAAATTATTGATTCCAAGAAATTCAGTTCACCCCTGATTCAGGAGTTTTTGGCATGTGTTATGTTAATTATGACTTTGATGGTGCACAGAAGAAGATGAGTGTTAGGAAGTGATATTGAATGATCCCTTCCTTGGAAAGCGAGTTGAAGAAGGCAATTTCACTATTGTACCATTGAGGGATGAAGTTTTTGAAAATGCTCGTCTATTTATCCCTTATCTTTGAGACTTACTGCCGCATACATCAACGCATTTCCTTGATCTAAATTGAGATTTGAATTACTAGAGGTTTTGTTGACTTGTAAGTAGAGGTTTTCATTAGTAACATGAGATTTGTCAGATTAGACTGTAATTTACTTCCCTATGATTTATTTGTCTGTATTGTTGGAGCTAATGTGTATGGAAATTATTTTCTTAAGAAAAAAAATGCTTCATTTTAGGGCTTGAGTTTAATGTATATAGTGATTATGATCTATGATGGAGCTAATGTTGACAAGACATGTCCCGAATTTCACCCTGAAACCCGAAAAGATCATGCGGGAACCACCTCTAAGGTAATTCTACTGAAAAATCGACAAAATTTCCTTTAAAAGTGGACTACCCTGACCTACAAGGAAAAACTCATAACAACATTATTGTATTAACAAATCTACATTCCCAACACCGGGAGTCATCCGCTCCCCACAACAACACAACCCCTATACATCTAAATTATAATTCAATATTTTTTACCATGTACATAACAGATCAATAAGATCCACTCAACCCCTGGAGCTGTTAGCTCTTCATATCCACAACCACCCACCCACTATATAATCGACAGGGGTCAAGTTATTATATTTACATCAACAATTCCACATTTCATAATTAATATGCCTGATCAATATATATCTCAACTTACAAATCAACAATCATGCTCAACCAATAATGCTTCTAAAAATAGAAATGACAAACCAATCCCATTGGATCGTAGCAATCATGGAAAGGGGAAAGTGTTTCACCACAAAGATGTGTCACGCCCCGGTTCTTAAGTTATTTTACGGTTATTTACTTTGGTATTATTTTGGTATTTTACCGTGTTAAGTAACCGGTTACCCCTTAAGGACCCTAAAGTTGACTTTCTTTTCCGTTTTGAAATTGGGAAAACTTTCTTCATGAAAGTTGTAGAGGACGTTAATATGAGTTCGTAGACATGCTATGTGTTAAAATCGTAGTTAGCATGAAAAAGTTAATATTAAAAGAGTAAATTGAGTTGGAGAAAGGGGGTAATTATTAATGGGTATTATTTTTGGTTGGGTTTATAGCTGGGCCGGCTGTGGAGCAGCCCAAAACCCTTCCCCCTCTCTCCCTCACTCGTCACTTTCTCTCCCTCCCTCACCCGTACAACTTGACCCGCCGGAGAAGAGCCTCTGTCCGCTGCCGTCCGGCCTCCAGGGACCACCGGACCACCTCTGCCCGGACCCCCCAAAACCTCCTCTCCCTCCCCGGCCTAGCCCCCGAGCCGTTAGCCCGCCAGAAGAGGAGAAAACCCACCGGAGACGCCGAGAAGCTTTTCGTCGGAAATCCCACCTCCGGCCGCCATTGGTCGAAATCTTTGGCTCATCTTGTAGCCCTCATCAAAGTGAGTAATCCCTCAAAAGGAATTAGTCTATCTCGTTGTGGTTATAGAGAAATGTATAATTGAAGTTTTAGGGATTTATGGATGTTTTGGTTCGATTGCCCTAGTTAGCCTTAGAAATGGACTAAGTGCTAGTTATGAATGTTGTTGAGCATGATGAGAGGAATATTCTGTGAAAATTTGAAAAGCATTGGAGATCGCCGAAAAACGGCTGTCGGCCGCCGCCGCCGCCGCAACCGCCCCTTAAAGGCAGTTTTTCCTGTTTTTGAGATGGTTTTAATAAGAGGAGTTTATTGAAGTATAGTTTAGAATTTTTTTATGAGTTTTGGTTAGGTTTGAAATTTTTCGGAGATTGGAGAAAATGCCGCATATTAGAATGAAAATCCGGCCGTTGGATTTCCTTGGTATTTATTATAGAATGTTAGAATTGATGAATTAAGGTTGTGCTGGAGTTTGGTGTGAATCCGGCGAGTTTAACCCTATTAAGAGTAGAGGGTTAAACGGAGGAGAGTTAGATATTTTAATTCACGTATTTATTTTCTGAAATTGAAGTTTGGTTCTAAGCATGGTTGTTGTGCCAGGATGCGAAGGGAACCTCGCTTGAGTGGCGTTGCGGTTATCGTCGGGCTTATGCCTAAATTTGTAAGTGGACATTTTGGTTTTAAAAACAAGTATGCATGCAAGATTTTATAATCTATCATTTTATTTTCCGAGCATATAATATAATTTTTCAGTTCATGAGATGAGCTTGAAAATTATTTGAGTTTGGTGCATTTATTTAAGTGTTGGTCATGATTTATGGAGTTGAGCTCGGATTATTATTTTGATATTTGAGTTTGGATATTTTTATAAATTCTGGATTTCATTAAATGGTTTTAATGGTGGATTTTGAGATTTATATAAGATTTCCGAAAGTGGGATTTTCGGTAGTTTCCTATTTTTAATTCTCGAAATTATTGGTGGAACATCGATCTTGACTTTGAGTTTTATAAATGATTACGGAAAATGGGACTGTCGGTACTTCTCCTCATAATTTAATTGTTTATTTGAGGCATAATGAGTTTGACTTGGAGAATATTTTAGCGAGTATTTTCGAGTGGAGATATTGTTATTTATGATTTATATTTGATATTGAAATCTCGCTTATAATATGGTTTCGAGAATATTTTGACGTGTGAGACACGTCATTGGGTTTTAGTAAAATTTCTTATGATGATTTTCAAATACGGTTGGGAACCGTACCATTCATTTGTTATTGGGGAAGTTTAATAGATTTTAGAGACTTCATATGTTTTAGTCACCGTATTATAGGGTCGTTTATCTTGATTAATGCTAGCTAACCTTATTAGCGGTCCTCATCATATGTGAGGCGATATTATAGCCTTATTAGTGGTCTTCTTCATATGTGAGTAGAGCGTTTAGCGTGGGACGCTATTATAGCCTGGGAGACAACCGATCGGTATTTATATTTATTAGTTAGCTGGCCTTATTAGCGGTCCTCATCATATGTGAGTTGAGCACTTAGCGCGGGACGTTATTATAGCCTTATTTAGTGGTCCTCATCATATGTGGGTTGAGTGCTTAACGTGGGACGCTATTATTGCCTGGGAGGCGTCGACCCGAGCCTGGGAGGCTCATTTTTCATGGTGATAACTCTTCCCCTATTTTATTCTTCTCAATAATATATTTGATTAACTAGCGGAGCTGTTTTATCTCCTCTTATGAGATTTCTGTTTTAACTAACCAGCGGGGCTGGTTTGTCCTTTATTAAGTGATTTTGGATTTAAAGTTTTAAAGACGTTTAAGTTGCATGTTGTTAAGTTTTAAAAGTTGAAAAGTGGGAAAGTATATAAGTTTTATAATTGTTAAGTTATTGAATTTATTTTCGTCCACTCACTCTAACGTTTTTAAATTACTTTCCCCTGGGCCCTTTGGTTTATAAATGCCCAGTTTGCAAGCTAAGTTATTTGAGGACAAGCTTACATGGAGTCGAGGCATAGTCAGAGGCTGCTTCCGCTTATTCGTTTTCATCGTTTTCATTGTTTTCATTCATCATTAGATATGCTCTGAAAGTCCAGTAGTAGCTTATTAAATGTCTTTGTTGTTGGTTGTGGAATTATTATTACATGAGAAATTGTTATTGAGAGTTTTGATGAACTTGGGGAGCAGGAAGGCTCTAGGAGATGAGGATGGATGTTTGATTATAGAAGTGTTAAGTTGGATTTTTCAGGAAAGGGTTGTCCATTTTCAAGAAAGGTTATGTCAAATTTTCGGTAAATTTTCCTTGAAGGTGGACCCCACAAGATTTACCTCGGGTTTCAAGGTGAAATTCGGGATGGGTCCTGACAAGATGAGCCCACCAGGTTAGGGTCGGAACCTCCTAGGCTCTAGTAGCGTTTTACGCTAAGTGTTCAACTCACCTATGGTGAAGACCGCTAATAATGGCTAGCTAGCAATTAATAAAATCCGATCAGGGCCTCGCACGCTATAGTAGCGTCCCACGCTAAGCGCTCGACTCACCTATGGTGAGGACCACTAATAATGGCTAGGTAGAATGGATAAGATAGTAGTGTCACACGCTAAGCGCTCGACTCACATATGATGAGGACCGCTAATAATGGCTAACTAGTGATGAATAAGAGCGACCCTAATATGGTGATTAAAATCATACGAAAACATTTAAATCCATAATGCTTTCCCAAGATCATGCGAATGGTACGGTTCCCAACCGTACTTGGAAATTATCATATGAAATTAAAATAAAGCTCAATAACGTGTCACACGTCAAGATATTCTCAAATCTATATTTATCAGCGAGATTTAATTATTAAGTAGAACTCACGAGAAACATATCCCGGCCCACTAGATAGAGTTCCCAAAAAAACGTATCTCGGCCTACTTGTCCAATGAATATAATAACTCTAATTGATGTGTCTCACACGTTCAAGCGAGATTAAATTATCAAATAGAGCTCATACCTATCGGTTGATCATGCCTCCTGTACTAAATATATGATGGGGATGCGTGGGCCGATCAGGCCATCAGTCGAAGCAAAAGAGAGGATACCGGAAAGAGTACGTGATATCATATATCCAATATTCTTAAGTTGGGAAGCTATTTCACCTGAATTAACCAAATAGAACGTATGATCTAGCTCAGTCCCTTGCAAGGCTACATGAAAGAATTATCAACCCATGGTACAAATTATATTTAACATATATGGAAGAGCATGTATAGATTATATAATATTATCATGTATATTGAATGGCTAGCATTATTACCAGAAGAAGAAGCATTTCTCCAGATATATACATTATACTACACAGTAGCTTTAGTAGGCAATGTAAACCCATTTTATTCATTCATAGCTAACTGGTTCCAACGTTAAGAAAGTGAGATTTGTGGGAAAAGTGATGTATGGGTATCGGTTTACATGATAAGCTTCAATTAATCAATTGACTAGCTTTGTCTACCTCTGCCTAAGAGATCTTGCTAGGAGATCGATCTAGTTGCTAGCATCCTATATATTTTATATTAAGCAAAACCACAATCCCATTCAATATTCGAAAACAAGGTCAGATTCTTACCTCGACATTTCCAGGCAGAAACCTCAGATTGGATTCAACTGCGCAGCAGGTGGCTTCAACTCGTTTTTCAGAGGTGGAACTAATGGGAAAACAACATCAGATTCTTCTTCGCTGAGATGAGACGCATCGAGCTTTTTGCCGGGTTTCCATTCGGACCTGAAACGAGATCACCTCCTTCCCGTCTCTCCTAGAACCCTCTAGAATGAGAGAGACCCCCCAACCACGTAAAAGTCCTCTCCTTATCTACATTTCCATGTCAAATGACCATTAAGTCCACCCTGAAAACTCCAATGAATAATAAACTGTTGTAGATTGTATATTTCTCTCCCGAACTCTGTTTTCGGCATATCACATATTCACGAACTCGGTTTGACATCCTCTACGACTTTCATGAAAAAAGTTTTCTTAGATTTTAGATGAAGGAAAAAATCAACTTTTAGAGCCACTAAAAGCTCAGAATCAAAGGTAAAAGTAAAAATTATGCTCATTTTCTGTCTAAATGACAGTAAACATGGTCAAATAAGGGTTAAATAAGGTTCGGGGCGTTACAAATGTCACCGATCCCGTATATAGGGTTTTAGGTTTATAATCTTCTAGGTAGTGTGACCTTTAAAGTATGATCGACACTCTTATATATTGTAAACTCCTACTTGTATCGGGATTTCCACTTCGATCACAATTATATCTTCATTATGCTTATATATGTTGTGATCAATAGAGAATATAACATTCATTTACTAGTACAATGCTTGACTTTAGTTCTTGAGTTTCATGTATATAGTGCTTATGATGATCGAGCTAACGTCACATATCGTGTATATAGCATTTGATGTTTATAATGTTAGAGCTAACGTCATGTACAGTTTCAGATGTCGTTTATAATGTTTGATTTAGTCTCTATATAGTATCTGGAACACATCATTTTTATGCGCTACCAATATCGGTTTAGGGTTTAGGATTTAGGGTATCGGGGGTAGGGTTTAGAGGGCTTTGTGTGCAAGATAAAGTAAGCATAAGCACAGTCAAAACCGGAAATTATAACCCTTGACTTCGATAGAAGAGTACACTTATCTCTCTATTTGTGTAGTTGGCGTGATTTTCGAAATTTCTTTTTTTCCAAAATCTTCCTTCACGCGTTTGAAATTTGAAATTTGGACTTGGATAGGCGGGCATTTAGTGGTTAAAAATTAGAGTTTTCATTTTCCCTTTAATTTTCATTTTGCGGGACTTTCCATATTCATCTCGAATTTTGTATTGAAACTGAAAGGGTTTTAGACGCAACACATAACCCTAACCCTAAACAAGCAGTATAAACCGCACCGCCGTAAAATTCTCTGCAACTCATGTTTTCTTCTTTCTAAACTCCAAATTGTAACGAACGTTTTAGAAGCCATGGCCTGGAAAAAGCTGACCACTCGCATGACCGGTATTCCTCGTTACCGTCATGGTGCTTCACCTCCGGTGATTGAAATCAGCCATAGCTCCCCCTCTCATGGTGCTTCACCTACAAGGTCTTCATCTTCAGATGCAGCTCGGTGCCTTACACCCGTTCTTGCGGTATATACTGGTTGCTCTATTTTGTTCCTTTGTTTATTGGTTTCTTAATTTGTTGCTAAATTGGATTGTCAACTGATTATGAATTTATGTATGCAAGGACTCGTCATCTTCCTCGCCTTCTCGTTCGTATTCTGAGAGAGGCACATCATCTAAAAGGGCTAGGCTCTCCCCCACACCATCCCATAAAGGCAAAGGCAAAGCTATTTCGGTATGTATAAGTCTGGAAATCTGTTTATCTGTCCTGAAATGGTGTCTGAATAGATTTCTCAATTGATTTATGAATTTATGTATGCAAGGTCTCGGCATCTTCCTCGCCTTCTCGTTCGTCTTCCGAGAGAGGCACATCATCTAAGAGGGCTAGGCTCTTCCCCACACCATCCCATAAAGGCAAAGGCAAAGCTATTTCGGTATGTATAAGTCTGGAAATCTGTAAATTTGTCCTGAAATGGTGTCTGAATATATTTCTCAATTGATTTTTGAATTTATGTATGCAAGGACTCGTCATCTTCCTCACCTTCTCGTGAAAAACCATCATAATTGCTTGATTCATTCGTATTGCGGACTCATCAAGGGATTCCTAGATATGTACACCGCCCTCTTAGCCCCCCACCCTCATGCCCCATGACAATGATGGACGCCGTTGCTGCCCTTGAAGATGTCCTAGCTCAAATTCACATGTTAACTTCATCTGTCAATGCAATTAAGCGTAATATTGAAGACCGAATCAACAAGGCAGCCCGAAAGTAATCTAGGGAGAGGGGAGGAGTCAGCGTGATCCTTGATATAGTGTTGATCAGTTTGTAACAATTTATGTTTTGGTTATGTTTCTTCAACATCGGTTATGTTTCGGTCCCACAATTTCTGGAAAACATTTTGTGGTAGTGATTAATTAATATTCTATCAGTCAGTCCTTTGTTGATTGTGGTTTTGAAGGAATTAGGGTTGAATTTCAATTCAGTTTCCGTTTATGACTAGTTGTTTCGTGCAACATCTCATTTCATAGGTAAAACCGTTTTTATATGTCAAGTCTGCTAATATCATATGAAACTTTGAGCAAAAGAAGTAAACCATCTTGATTTCACTAACTCGCTAAATATGCCTGTTTACTTATTAGAGGGTACCTTTTTATGAACGGGAGTGTACTAATTTGTAGTTAAATATTCATGAAAAAAGTAGACCTATTAGATAGTGTTGTTTGAAATTTCAGATTCAAGAGTAAAAAATTTTCAAGAAAGAGTATTGAATCCTCATGCCACCACTCTGACCCATAGTTCTGCATGTGTTTGATTATAAAATCATACAATCAGCTCCACCCTCCTGTTTTAGGGACTGAGTTGGCTAAAATCATGTCAAGTCTGCTAAAATCATGTGGAACGTTGAGCAAAAAAATTAGGCCATCTTGCTTCATTAACTCGCTAAATATACTTGTTTACTAATGAGAGGGTAAATTCTTCCCAAATTCTTATGAATAATAGTGTAGTAATTTGCAATTCAACGTTCATGAAAAAAGTAGACCTATTAGACAGTGTTGTTGGGAATTTCCGATTGAAGAGTAAATTTTTGTCAAGAAAGAGTATTGAATCCCTTGTATTTTGGGTAGTAGGCGTGAAATCTGGATACGTATGTGAAGAGGCTAAAAAAAAGGGTTTATTGATGTTGCTCTGAGGCTTTTTTTGCTCGGGCCTCCTCTCGTCCTATTCCAAATGTAATATTAATTTCCCAACCAAAAATCCAAAACTTACACAAAATAGGCAAAATTAACCGAGAGCCATGAACACGCTCATCAATGCCTAACTTCGCTACGGTCCACACCTCAACACTTAAACCAGCAGCCTTAACTACACCCATCCACAGATTTTATGACTTAAATCCAAAGGCCGGAATCTACCTTATTAATCCGCCACAATTAATAAACTTTAAAAATTTCCAAATCTATCCAAAACTCCTCCAAAAATTCCACAAATCACTTCATTAAACTCCTCTAATTATAACACGAATAAAACCCTAAAAATCCCCCCAAACAGCAGCGGCCGGAGGCCGACTCCGACGACCTCCAATGCCTACCAAATTTTGACAGCATCTTCCTCTCAACTCCCTCTACAACTTTCCTAACTAGCACAACACCCATTTCCAAGCCTAACTAGGTCAATCGAACAAAAACATTCTAGAAAACCCTAGAGCTTCAACACCAATATCTCCTTACCTAGCTCAAGAGAGGGTGAGACCTTTGGAGGGGTTGCTGCATGGGAGGAGGGCTTTCTTCCAAGCCAAGCAGCTCCGGCTATGGCGGCCAGAGGAGGAAGTTTCGATGAGAAAACCACCACGACAGCTAGCGGTTCCGGGCTTCGTTTCTCTCACACGGCGGCACTAGGGGGCTGCCATCGGTCCAAGGAGGTAGCTGGTTTGAAGGCCGACTGAACGGGACCGGTGCGGCGGGCTGCGGTGGTCGGACGGCGGCCGGAAGTCAGACGGGAAGAGAGAAGCTCGGGAGAGAGTGCTCGGGAGGAAGAGAAATTGAAGAGAGAAGAAAAAAAAAATGATGTTTGGGCCTCCCCTCTAAACCGGTCCAACAACCATATACCCACCCAACTCCATAACTTTACACCCCAAAATAATACCCTAATAAAAATTATCTTTTACTATCCAAAATTTACCATTTTTACCGTCGACACATTTTTCTCCTACGAATAATTCTCCGAAATAATTGTTCCCCAAAACCTCTCTAAGGACCAATTAAACTATAATCTCATTGACGGAAACGGTAAAATTCTTATTAATACCAAGCTAGTAAGTAAGGTAAAATTTTAAGGGTTGGGATGTGACAATTCTCCCCTCCTTAAAAAAATTTCGTCCTCGAAATTTACATACCTGTCAATCAAAGAGATAAGGATATTGCTGCCTCATTTGCTCCTCTGATTCCCATGTAGCTTCCTCTACTTGATGACTTCTCCAAAGCACCTTAACAAGTGGGATTGTCTTGTTCCTAAGCACTTGCTCCTTTCGGTTAAGAATCTGAACCGGTTCCTCTTCATAGGACAAATTCTTCTGCAAACTAATTGGCTGCTCTTGCAGCACATGAGAGGGATCGGCAATATACTTGCGAAGCATGGATACATGAAACACATTATGTATCCTGGATAACTCTGGAGGCAAAAGTAGCCGATAAGCAAGTAAGCCAACTCGCTCTATAATCTCATAAGGGCCAATATACCTCGGGCTAAGCTTCCCACGCTTACCGAAACGTACTACCCCTTTCCAAAGAGATAGTTTCAAGAACACCCAATCACCCACTTGAAACTCAAGGTCTTTCCTACGGACATCTGTATAACTCTTTTGCCTACTTTGAGCGGCCTTGAGTCTATCTCTGACCACTTTAATCTTCTCATTCGTATCATGAATCAACTCAGGACCACAAAGCTCTTTCTCTCCTACTTCATTCCAACACAAAGGTGTACGACACTGCTTCCCATAAAGTGCCTCAAAGGGAGCCATACCAATGCTAGAACGATAGCCATTATAATAAGCAAATTCCATCAAAGATAGGTTTTTATCCTAACTCCCTCTGAACTGCAAGGCACAAGCCCTCAACATGTCATCCAAAGTCTGAATAGTCCTCTCCGATTGCCCATCGGTCTGAGGATGAAAAGCAATGTTGAAGTGTAATCAGGTGCCTAAAGCTGCTTGAAGAGCTCCCCAAAATTTAGAAGCAAATCTAGGATCCCGATCCGACACTATTGATTCAGGTACACCATGAAGCCTCACAATTTCATTCACATAAAGCTCCGCCAATTTATCCAATTTATATTTCTTTCCCACTGGCAAGAAATGTGCAGACTTGGTGAGTCTATCCACAATCACCCAAATACCATCATGCCCTTCACGGGTACGAGGTAAACTAAAAACAAAATCCATGGTGATGTAGTCCCACTTCCACACTGGAATAGCCAACGGCTCAAGCAACCCTGAAAGTTTCTGCCTTTCAGCTTTCACTTGCTGACAAATTAAACACCAACTCACAAAAGCTACAATTTCCCTCTTCATATTCGGCCACCAATAATAATCCTTCAAAGTCCGATACATTTTTGTACTACCCGGATGAGCAGTATATGCCGAACTATGAGCTTCCTCCAGTATCTCATTCTTTAACTCTTCATTCCTCTTTGGGACACAAAGCCTATTCTTGAACAATAAAGTTCCATCTCTTCTAACTGAAAATCAACGGCGGTTCCATTCAAAGTTCTTTCTATCCACCGAACTATGGAAGGGTCATTTTGTTGTGCCTCCCGCACTCTATCAACCAAAATTGGCCTCACATGAAAACTAGCTACCAAAGCACCAACTTCATCCACCGATAAATCCACCCTTGAAGCTCGCAACTCACAAAGAAGTGGAACTTGAACCGTCTTTATATGAGACAAAGATATGGAGGGATTTCGACTAAGAGCATCCGCTACCACATTAGCTTTTCTAGGATGATACTCGATAGTGCAATCATAATCATTAATCAACTCCATCCACCTTCTCTGTCTCATATTTAGCTCTCTTTGAGTGAACACATACCGAAGACTCTTGTGATTGGTAAAAATCTGACACTTGGCCCCATAAAGGTAGTGTCTCCACAACTTGAGAGCAAAAATTACCGCTGCAAGCTTTAGATCATGAGTGGGATAATTCCCCTCATGCGGCTTTAATTGCCTAGAAGCGTAGGCAATAACTCAATCATGCTGCATCAATACCCCACCTAGACCACGTCTAGGAGCATCACAATAAACCACATCCTCCCCACTATCATCTGGAAGCGCCAAAACAGGAGCACTAGTCAAGCGATTCTTCAATTCTTGAAAACTTAGCTCACACTGATCTGACCATTCGAACTTAACTCCCTTCTTGGTCAATCTTGTAAGAGGAGCAGCAATCTTTGAAAAATCTTGCACAAAGCGCCGATAATAACCTGCTAATCCCAAGAAACTACGAATCTCCGTCACAGTGGTGGGTCTTCTCCAATTTAACACTGCTTCCACCTTTTGGGGATCCACACTAACTCCTTCTGCCGAAACCACATGACCCAAGAACCCCACTTTATCAAGCCAAAACTCACACTTGCTAAACTTAGCATATAACTGAGAATTCCTCAAAGTCCGCAATATTATTCTTAGATGCTTGGCATGCTCCTTCTCATTTCTTGAGTAAACCAAGATGTCATCTATGAATACGATCAAGATATGGACTAAACACCCTATTCATGAGGTCCATGAACGTCGTGGGTGCATTAGTAAGTCCAAATGGCATCACCACAAATTCATAATGCCCATAGCGTGATCGAAAAGTAGTCTTGGCTATGTCACTCTCCCTGATCCGCAACTGATGATAACCAGATCTCAAGTCAATCTTGGAGAAAACAGAAGCAGCTCTCAATTGATCAAATAAATCATCAATGCCAGGCAACGGATATTTATTCTTCACCATGACTTGATTTAGTTTCCTATAATCAATGCATAGTCTCACGGTGCCATCTTTCTTCTTAACAAACAACACCGGAGCACCCCATGGAGACATGTTAGGCCGAATAAAACTCTTATCTACTAACTCCTACAATTGAGTCTTCAATTCCTTCAATTCTGCTGGAGCCATTCTGTAAGGTGCCTGAGAGATAGGCACAGTTCCAGGAAGTAATTCAATAGAGAAGTCTATCTCCCTTTCAGGAGGCAAACCAGGCAACTCCTCAGGAAAAACATCCGGAAACTCCCTTACTACAGGAATATCTTCTACTCCCAAAACTCTCATACTTGTATCCACAACGTGAGCTAAATAGGCCTGACAGACTTTATTTAATAATTTCCTTGCAGCAACAGCGGAAATTAGGCAACTCGAAATAACATCTCTTTCCCCTTGAAAAGCAACCTCAAATCCACTTGGACTTCGAAGCACCACTACTTTTTGAAAACAATCTACCATAGCTCTATATGCTTCCCAAAAGTCCATTCCCAAGATCACATCAAACTCCACTATATCTAAAGGAATTAAATCGGCCTTAAAATTAACTCCTTCTACTAAAACTTCACAACCACTAAACACCCAATTTATCCTCATCACCTCGTCGGAGGCTAGACACACATGCCACTCGCTTGGAAGAGACGATAATGGCACATTAGCATGGAGGGCAAATCTACTAGACATCAATGAATGCGTGGCTCCAGGATCAATTAAAGTAAAAGCCGGCTGGCCAAAAATTAATAACGTACCAATGATGACATTTGGAGAAGTAAAACCCTCCTGTTGGGTCATAGTGTTAATACATAGCCAAAACACTTGGCCATGCCGAGAATGCAGTGTCATTACCCACTCCCCGGAAGCCATTCCGGCCAAGCCATAACCGGCAAGCCTTCTATAGATACCCAAAGAGTGGAAGCATAGTAGCAACATGCATGCCAAGACCACTCTGCAATAGCTAAACACCCCTGAAAGGGAAGAGATTGAACAGTACCGCTGAACAGTCCCACATCGGGAACTAACGACAAAACCCCCAATACTAGCCTATAAAACAGGCACAAATCCCCAGAAAAGGTAAGTTCTACTACTCCTCCCATACTCCCGTACTATACAAGTAGCAATCAAACGCTGACTTAAGCATCGGAGAGTCGAAGACTGGGCCGCCCCAGTCCTGACTCCTAACGCATTGTTGCTTGTGCAGTTACAGGACCCGGAGCGAAGGATTCAACCTCTCATCCCGTGTTCACGGTAGAGGTAGAAACAATTGGCGCTAGAAGGAGGGGCCTCTCTTGTGGAATTCCCATTTAACTTTTTAACAGAATGGTAGAAATTATGGATGACCCAAACGAACCCGGGACGCAGATAGAAAAAGAACTTTTCCAATCTGGAGACACAGCCCATAACCAAACTACCGCTACCGCGGCCCCCATTAACCACTCTGATGCCGCCAGGGCCCTTGAAATTTTGAAAAAAGACTTCCACGCGTTCCGAGAGCAAGCAGCTAAGGAAAAGCGGAAGCTGAAGCGTATCGGTTTCGTATCGCCGAGTTGGAAAGGAACAATTCCTACTCCGCGCCACTCTAGATCACCGCAACAACTATAATGAAAGTCTGGATTGGGCAGCAAGGGTCACTCCCTCCCCGGACGCCACCTTGACATCTCTTTTTCCTAACCAAGGACAGAGTAGTTCCGTGATCCCGGGAGGCCCCAACCAGATTATCTATGCCACTCATCCACTCACCCACCCATCCTTTCCACTCCCAGCCCCATAACCATCTACAATCAGTAACGAATCCATTCCCCTGCTAAACCAGCCTCAGCCATCTGATCCACCCCGCCCTAATCTCAACTCTGCTAACACTGCTACCCTACCTCTCGACAAGCAAACTCGACTTCTCCTCCAGCTCAGAAATTCTGTCACTCAGTTGGCCTCGCGAATTGAAGGTGTTGAGAGTCGCGGGAGCCAACGACCTCTATTCTTCGGATATGGCCACCGCCCAAGCCCCTTTACGCCACGGGTGCAAATGGAAAAGAGGCCACCCGAGGCCAAGCCTTTTAAAGTGGACAAGTATAAGGGCACCGAAGACCCTCATCTTCACCTTGAAATATTCCTCTCGTTATGCAGTTCCACTCGGTACACAGATGCTATGGCCTGTCATGCCTTCCAAGAGACCCTCTCCGATGAAGCGCTTAGTTGGTTCCTTAACTTGCCTCCCAACTCCATTGACAATTTCGACCAGCTCTCGGAACGCTTCCTCAACCGCTTCATACTCCATGCCAGCATCTATCGCAGTGTGGATGCCTTGTTCCACATCAAGCAAAAAGAGGGTGAAGGACTCCATGAGTTACTGTCCAGGTGGCAATCAGCCACGGCACGCTGTCACAACTTGGAACCCCGGGTCGCTGAGCAAGCTTTTCGCCAATCTTTGCTTCCCAACAGCTTCCTAATGGAGATTAACAAGAACCCTCTAGGGTCATACGATGCCTTGATGGACCTTGCTGTCCGCTGGGCACGCGCCGAGTTTGCCACCTTTGGACATTCTAACCCAACTACCACATTAGCACTCCTAGCCCCACCCCCCAAGCAGCAATCCTAGCAAAATTATGACCATTATGACCGAGGGCAAGACAAGAGCAAGCAGCATAGCAGCTCCCGTGACAACAACCAGGAGCGCAGTTTAGACCGTCGCCACAATGGGCAGTGGGGACGGGACCATCCTTATTGGTCCCAGGAGCAGAGCCTGATAGGAGCATAAAATGCGACAATTTTATAGTTTAACCTTTGCATTTAACTTGGCTATTTTCCTTTAAAAAGATTGTTTTAACTTTGTTATCTTCTTAGGTACTTCGTGGAGCAAGATAATGCAAATATGTGCTCAAGTGATACAAGCAAGGCTTCCAATACGAAGTGGAGATGTCATTGATGGAGATTGATTACTCATATGGTCAAAAATATCAAGGAAAGGCGATGGAACCACTTCACCAAAACAGAAGCTGCAAACACAAAAAAGCTGAAAAATGGGTTCTGCTTATTTTCTCCGGTTTTCAAGGCTAATTTCCATGCGGTTTCGAGAACGGTTTCACCAAGATGACTGCCCATATTTG
>NW_004443438.1:88607-89213 GCF_000184155.1 Fragaria vesca subsp. vesca
GTATTTATTTAGTATAGTAAACAAACTCCAAATCCCCTCAAATTTTGTGTGTGTGTTCTTCTGTGTGTCTAGTTTAGTTTTATAAATTTTCATAATTTTCTGAGTAGTGTAGATTAGGTAGTTAATTATATTTTAGTCTGCTGTTCGTCAGGAACAGTAGTCACTTTTGTGACATTGTTTTTGTGTGTGAAATTAAATACCCTCAATCTCTGGCAATGAACGATCCTTGCTTCTTTATACTACAATCGACAATCTTTTACAAGGTTAAATTGTGAGGCTATTTTAGCCGTACCAATTTTTGGCGCCGCATCGCCGAGGATTGTAAAATTTTAGTTTTGCACATTAGTTGTTTAGAGTCGATTTTCTTCTTTGTTGCTAAAGTTTTTCTTTTACGTGTTTTGTAGGGAACTTCTGTTGTGTATGAACACAAGGAACAATCCGAAGGGTGAACTAGTGCCTTTGAATACTGAAATAGAGAAGCTAGTGCGCGAGAACAGAAGGTTAGCAAGAGAAGCAAAAGTTGCTCAAGAAGAGGCCGAGCCCATCAGCCCCACTTTAATTTTCCAAATGGGAGACGTTCCAAACGAGCAGCGGTAGCTGCCACCT
>NW_004443438.1:99651-107964 GCF_000184155.1 Fragaria vesca subsp. vesca
CACCACCCCATCAACATGGGACCAGGTCTCATTTTACAAGAGGGAAGATACGATCAGTTGCCATCACAATGAACCCTTCATAATCAATGTCCAAGTGGATCACTACAGGTGTCATAGGGCCCTCGTGGACACAGGAGCTACGGTCAGTGTGATGTTTGCTGATTGTTATAGAGGACTCTGGCGTGACCGAGCTAAGTTATATAACAACCATGATCCCCTCGTCAGCTTCTCGGGAGAGATTGTGCAGCCCTTAGGCTCAGACGGCTTGATAGTGTCAGTAGGGACCAGACCAGCCCCTGCTGTGCTTCCATCACAACACGTTTTCTCATAGTTGATTGCCCCTCATCCTACAACCTCATCTTGGGTCGCGACATCCTCTGGGGGCTACAATGTTTCATTGCAGGTCACATGCTACTCATGAAAGTGCCCACTCCGGGAGGCATACTCACAATCTAAGGAGATAGAGTCGCCATTGAACATTGCCATCTTAATGCCATCCAACAACGACGTGGTGCCTATGAGATGTTGCCACTTAGCCCCTCGGAACCCATTGATGACCCTAGGGATGACCCTGAAGGGAAAGACAAGAAGCAAGCCCCGAGACCTAACCCGACAGAGGACACAGAATTGGTATCCCTGTCACCTAGTGCTCTTGAGAGGAATGTCCGCATTGGCATGAGCCTTAACCCGGAACTCTGCCACAAGCTCATTGCCTTCCTCCAGGATAAGTAAATAGTCTTTGCTTGGTCCTATGCTGACATGCCAGGCATCTCCCCTGATGTCATCACACACAAACTTAATATCCTTAAAGACCATCCCCATGTCAAGCAAAAACAGCGTGCCTTTAACCCGAAGAAGTATCGCGCCATCCAGGCCGAGGTCCAGCGGTTAAAAGAAATCAAGTTCATATGTGAGGTCTCGTACCCGACATGGGTTTCCAATGTGGTCATGGTCCCCAAGCCTAATGGCAAGTGGCGACTGTGTGTTGACTACACTAACCTCAATAAAGCCTGCCCTATGGACAGCTTCCCTTTGCCACGAATTGATCAGCTGGTTGATTCCACAACCGGTTTCAAAATGCTCAGCTTTTTGGATGCCTACTCGGGATATAACCAAATCAAAATGCACCCCACAGATCAAGAGCACACCACTTTTGTCACGGACAAAGGACTGTATTGTTACGAGGTCATGCCTTTTGGCCTCAAGAATGTAGGAGCAAATTATCAGAGGTTGGTCAATGCCATGTTTGAAGAAGAAATTGGGGAGGTCATGGAAGTCTACGTGGATGACATGCTGGTCAAAAGCAACGCAGCTGACGACCACATTGCCAACTTAGACAAAGTCTTCACTAAGCTCCTAGCTCATGGGATGCGCCTGAACCCCCAAAAGTGCATTTTGGCTGTTAGTGGTGGAAAATTTTTGGGTTTCATGGTCAATGAAAGAGGCATCGAAGCTAACCCAGAAAAAGTACAAGCCATACTTGACAGGACAGTCCCGAAAACTCGGAACGAAGTCCAGTGCCTCACGGGACGTTTGGTAGCCCTGGCTCATTTCATCTCCCGCCTCACAGACAAATGCAACCTATTCCTTCAACTGCTAAAAACTCAGTACAAGGAGAATGTGGCATGGGGCCCGGAACATGATGATGCCTTCAATAATATCAAAGCCTACCTTGCGGCGGTCCCTCTTCTCTCCAAACCTGTCCCGGGAGAAGTACTTTACCTATATTTGTCTGTTTCAGCCACAGCCATCAGCGCTGCTCTCACACGCCATGATCATGACAATGAGCTCCCGGTATACTACTGTGGTAGAGGGTTCACAGATCCCGAGACCTGCTACCCTGACATTGAGAAATTAGCTCTAACCCTCATTACCGCAGCCAGAAAACTCAGACAATACTTCCAAGCACATACCATCCATGTCCTGACCAATCACCCTCTGCGGCAAATACTGCAAAAGCCTGAAACTTCAGGGCGCATGGTAAAATGGGCAATTGAGCTGGGAGAATTTGACCTACACTTCAAGCCAAGAACAGCCATAAAAAGACAAGCTGCCGCAGATTTCATCGCTGAGTTCATCCCCATGAACCCAAACGATCCAAACCAGAACGTCCTCCCCCGGAGCAAAATTTGGGAAGTCCACTTTGATGGATCCTCCAACAACAGACTCAGTGGAGCAGGGATAATAATCATAGACCCAGAAGGCCATTCTTATGAATATGCTCTCCGATTTGAATTCAAAACATCCAACAACATAGCTGAATACGAGGCCCTTATAGTCGGCATTCAGCTCTGTCGAGAACTCGGAGCCCTACACATCCACATATTCAGTGATTCTCAGCTTGTGGTCAATCAAGTGGCAGGAGACTTCAAAGCCAACCAGAACAACCTGGGATCCTACAAAATTCTAGCCGGCGCCCTCCTACAACACTTCACATCTTACAAGTTCACACAAATCCCAAGGGTCAAGAACTCCAAGGCAGATGCTCTCGCGAGACTCGCCACAGTCCCTCCCGAGTCCACGCCACAAGATGTGCACATAGAAATCTTGGACAAACCTAGTATCTCGAAGGCCTATTCAGAAATCTTTGCCATAGAAACGCCTAGCCAACCCTCATGGATGGACCCATATGTGGCCTTCCTTTCTAATGGAACCTTGCCCCTAGATAAACACGAGGCATAGCGGTTATGCCACAAAGTTTCACTTTACTTGCTTAGAGGAGGGAAGCTATACCGCCGTGGTCAGTCGTGTTCCCTTTTGAGGTGCTTGCCTACAGCAGAAGGGCACAAAGTGTTGAAATCACTCCACAGTGGTGTTTGTGGAAACCATGCGGGAGCTCGGAATCTCATGTTCAAAGCACTAAGAGTTGGGTATTATTGGCCAACATTAGAGCAAGATGCAAAGGCAGTCGTCCAAGCATGCCTTCACTGCCACAAATTTGCAAATTTTGCCCACCATCCCCTAGTTCCATTATCTGTCATCATCTCCTCAGTCCCTTACAGCCAGTGGGGACTCGACTTCGTGGGACGGCTACCCACAGCCCCGGGGCAGCTCAAATTTGCAATTGTCCTTGTGGACTATAACACGAAGTGGATCAAGGCAGAACCCCTTACCACAATCACAACTGAAAAGGTGATAAACTTCCTATGGCGTAATTTATACTGCCGGTTTGGGGTACCGCAAGCCATCATCACAAATAATGGAACGCAATTTGACAATGACACATTCAGGGAATTCCTTTCTAAGCAAGGCACCACAATCTTCTATGCCTCCCCAGCACACCCTTAGACCAATGACTAGGTGGAAGCCATAAACAAGCTCATCAAGCAAAACTTGAAGAAACGTCTGGAAGAAGCTAAAGGGTTATGGGCGGCCAAGCTCCCGGAAGTCCTCTGGGCTCTACGTACCACCCCAACAACAGCTACAGGTGAATCCCCATACCTCTTGTCCTATGGCACCGAGGCGGTGATCCCTGTGGAAATGGAGGTCCCGAGTGAACGTATCACAGCATACGATCCCACGACAAACGCCGCGGGGCTACGACTCAACATGGACCTCCTCGAGGAACGCCGGGACAGAGCACACCTCAGGAATGTTAACTACAAACAAAAAGTTGCCCGACACTACAACATGAAAGTTGTTTCCCGCCCTCTAAAGGTGGGTGACTAGGTCATGAAAGAGGTCATCCCTCACCCTACTGGACTCAAAGCAAAGTGGGAAGGCCCACTGGAGATAGTCAACGCACCAGGACCAGCTACATTTTATCTCCGCGGCATTGATGGCCGAGTCCTACCTCATCCCTGGAATGCTCGCCATCTCCACCTCTAGCCTATTTAAATTATCAGCACTCCAAAGTCAACATGGCAGCTAGCACTTCACTACTTGTGTACTTTAGCCCGGTAGCGGCCCAAATCAAATGTACACCTTGCCCGTCAACGGCTTATCCTAAAATGAAGAGGCTACGTTTTGTAATCATTTTTAACATAGCATGTACAGAACACGGAACAAACCAGCAACGAACAGAATCACAACATGAACATATATTTGCAGGGAAAAGCAATAAACACCAACGTACAAAACCTGGACTCCCAGACAATTCATAAATAGCAAAATTGTTCAAACGGCTAACCACGCCACCAAAATATTGTTCCAGAACAAACAAGGTATTAAACAAAAAAAAAAACTAACTACAAACTACACCCTCAAAGCTACTTCTCCCCGGAAGAGGCCCCGCTTGACTTATTCACATTTCCACCACTCTTCGACCCGCTACCCCGTCCGTGGCTCTGGCTGATGTTTACCGACACCCTCTGTGCATGAGCATGCTTAGAGCGGTCGAGTGACACAGGTGGAGGCCTCATTGACACATTTGGACTCACCAACGAGCTCACCTGTTGCACTTCCGGGACAAGGGACTTGGACGTTGAGACCTTTTGCACTTCAACCCATGGGGGCGCCACAAGACCAGAAACTCGAGGATTAGGCGGCTCAACAGCAGAAGACGCAACATGAGAAACTGCCACCTGCGCCAAAGGGGATCTCTCCGGGCGTGGAGCCCTTGGAGATGCAGCGACCATAGCAAGCGGTCGAGGTGTGCCCACAACACAGGCTTCCTTCGACACGACAGAGGAGGTAGCATGCCAAGTCTCATGCTGCTTCGCCAGGGTCCGCGAGATCTCGGCTTGCTTCCTTTGCTCTGGAGTCATTTGTTCCCAAGCCTTCCTTGCAGCATCCCTCTCGGCGTAAAACTTGCGCATCGCCACCTCATTAATTCAGCCAGCCTGGCACCCAGTCTTACTCAGCTCATCCTGCCCCCGATTATAGGTGCTCTTCAACTGCTGCTTATAGAGGTCGCTCTCCCGGAACACTTCATCTTCCACGCCCTCTCCTGTTCCGCCAAGGCATGATTCAGTTTTGCCACCTCAGCCTCCAGGGAAGCAACCTTGGTGGCAGCCACTTCTTCGGCTTCCACCTGCTTGTCTTTCTCTTCCACGACTTTCTTCAGCTCAGTCACCTCCTTCCCAGAGGTTGCGGCCTGGTCTCGGAAAACAGCAGCGTCCTGCTCCAGCTGCTCCAGAGGTTGTGAGAGGGCACGGTTATTCTCTTCTGCTTCCTTCAGTTGCTGACACTTGGTCTCAGCATCTTCCTGCATATAGGTCACTGTCACACCCCGGTTCTTAAGTTATTTTATGGTTATTTACTTTGGTATTATTTTGGTCTTTTACCGTTTTAAGTAACCGTTTACTACTTAGGGACCCTAAAGTTGACTTTTTCTTTCATTTGGAATTTGGAAAAACTTTCTTCGTGAAAGTCGTAGAGCGTCGTATTACGAGTTCGTAGACATGCTATACATTAAAATCGGAGTTAGCATGGAAAAGCTATTAATTAAAGGAGTAAATGTTTTGAGATGGTAAAAGGGGGTAAATAATTAGTGGGTATAATTTTTTGGGTTTTAAACTGTTGGACCGGGTGTGGAGCAGCCCAACACCCGTCACTCCCTCTCTCTCTCTCTCTCTTCCTCTGAGCCAACAATGGACAATCTCTCCTGAAGTGGTCCTGACCACCACACTCAAAACATCCAGAAAACTGTTGTTGCCCATAAGAAAAAGTCTGACTACCGGAGGACCCACCATGGAAGCTGCCACCAGAACCATACTGACCAGACTGCTGTCTACACAAATGACTCCGAGAAGGTCTCCTAAAACGTCCTTTATTCCTGTTCCAAGCACCAGAACTCGATCCCCTACTACTGCCACTACCAGTAGAAGACCCAGAAGCGGATGATGAAGCAGCCTTCTTAGATGGACCTTGACTGGGGCCACTGTCATCACGGGGCCGAGCACCATGTGTCCTCATGTTCTCAATGGCCATGGCTGCACTAACCGCATCCATAAAGGTCGGGTAAATTACACCTGTCATCTTGTCTACATACACACCACCAAGTGCCCCAACGAACATCTCAATCCTGGTCCTCTCATCCGGAACCAGGTATTGCACATGATAGCTCAGGGATGTGAATCTCTACTCGAACTCTATGGCCCCTTCATTATTCCTCTTCTGAATATTCAGGAAATCTAACTGAATCCTACTGCGGTGGCCATGATTGAAATACTGCCCTAAGAAGAGCGTCTTAAACTGCTGCCATGTCATATTCTGAGCATCCTCAACATTCCTGTTGGCAAGCGACCACCAGTGATGGGCTTAATCATCCAAAAAAGTCACTGTCATCTTCACTTTCTTATCTTCTGGCAACCGAGTGCTCTCAGAAGCCTTTTCCATCTTGCCTACCCAATTATAAGCATCAAGGGGTCCCTTGGCACCCTTAAACTCCCTTGCTCCACCTTCATAAACATCCTTCTTCTTCACAGTCCGAGGGTTCTGAGTCCGCTCTAGCACTCCCCTCAACATATCTCTAATAGAATTTACTAGCTCCCTAACCTCATTGCCCTCATTAGCGTTGGTCGAACTACCCTCACGGGGTTGGCGTTGGCGTCTAGGAGGCATAGTACCTGAGGAAGAAGATATTTAGTAGTCTATAAACAAGACTAACACAACTATCACACATACCCAATAACAAATAGCATCCAAAGCATAAACTGCCAATGAATCCGCCGCGGTCAGATCATCACTCTATAGACACTACGTGCTACTTAGGTAAATATGATAGTGACAAGGAGGCAGGAAATGAAACCTAAAGCTCTGATACCAACTGTCAAGACCCACCCTAAATTTTACCCTAAAACCTGGAGTAAGTCTTGCGGGGACCACCACCAAGGAAAATTTACCGAAAAATTCAGCATAACCTCCCTTGAAAATGGACAACCCTAACTTGAAAAATTCAGTTAACACTCTTATACCAATACATCCAACCTCAACACTTGGAGCCACCCGCTCCTCCACAACACATCCACCACACAAAAAAAAAATAATATCATCTTCTAATCCAACACATAAATATCCAATTTATATCATACACCATCCTTTGGATATCTCTCAAATTAATAAACAAGGCTTAGCACACAACCGAACTATTATACAAATAATCCCAAGGGGTCAGAGCTACTAAACACTAGGCGGAAGCAAGAAAATATGGTAGTAGGTTAACAAGTAACCTACTGATAAAGTGTGGAAGAGATGTGGGTGAGTATGCCTCGCCTCTGACTAGTGCCAACCCGAACTCTGTAGACTAGGCATTTTAAAACGAAGGGCCCAGGGGAAAACATTTGAAACCGTTAGAGTGAGTGGACAAAAATAAATTAATAAATAAAATATTTATGCATTCCCATTTGAATTTCCAAAGAAATTATGTTGCATGCGAAAATTCAAAAGCGCTCAACTCATACCCTGGCAATTTCATGACTAGCTCTAGCTAGTCTCCAAACTCAATAAACTGGAGTCTCTCAGGCTAAAGTATATAGAAACATATATGTGTATGTATTTACACTCGTCAGACTCCTTGTATGAATTCTATGAACAAATTTGAAAAGTAGAAATTCATACAAGGCTTCGACGCTTGTGTCTAACACTCACGTCGCGCCATAATGGAATTTTTCCTCATTATGACCGAAGAGGACGGGTGTATATATACGTGTGGACTCCCTATATGAAAACCTATATAAACCAGAAAAGAAAGTAGTTTTCATATAGGGCTATGACGCTTGTGTCTAACACTCACGTCACGCCATAATGGTATTTTACCTCATTATGACGGACCAAGCACGTATGGCTAGCTAGCATTTATATACATACTATACTTATAAACATCCAAAATATATATCCACCGAAAATCTCATTTTCGGGAACTCTCCAAATGAAGAAAATTGCCAAATATCCAAGAAAGAAATAAATCTCAGCAGAAGAAATAAATGATCAACAGAATAATTCATCGAATGCTTTTCAATTAAAACCAAGGTCCACTCACAAATTAGGCCGAAGCCTGATGTCGCTCCGAGATTTTTTCTGCTCGGGCCTCCTCTCGTCCTGTTCCAAATGTAATATTAATTTCCCAACCAAAAATCCAAAACTTACACAAAATAGGCAAAATTAACCGAGAGCCATAAACACACTCATTAATGCCTAACTTCGCTACGGTCCACACCTCAACACTTAAACCAACAGCCTTAACTACACTCTTCCACAGATTTTATGACTTAAATCTAAAGGCCGGATTCTACCTTATTAATCCACCACAATTACTAAACTTTAAAAATTCTCAAATCTATCCAAAACTCCTCCAAAAATTCCACAAATCACTTCATTAACTCCTCTAATTATAACACGAGTAAAACCCTAAAAATCCCCCCAAACAGCGGC
>NW_004443438.1:107984-114016 GCF_000184155.1 Fragaria vesca subsp. vesca
GACAGCGATTCCGGGCGTCGTTTCTCTCACACGGCGGCGCTAGGGGGCTGCCACCGGTTCAGGGAGGTAGCTGGGTTGAAGGCCGATCGAATGGGACCGGTGCGACGGGCTGCGGTGGTCGGACGGCAGCCGGAAGTCAGACGGGAAGAGAGAAGCTCAGGAGGAAGAGAAAAAGAAGAGAGAAGAAAAAAAAAATGATGTTTGGGCCTCCCCACTAAACCGGTCCAACAACCTTATACCAACCCAACTCCATAACTTTACACCCCAAAATAATACGCTAATAAAAATTACTTTTTACTAGCCAAAATTTACTATTTTTACCGTTGACACATTTTTCTCCTACGAATAATTCTCCGAAATAATTGTTCCCCAAAACCCGTCTAAGGACCAATTAAACTATAATCTCATTGACGGAGACGGTAAAATTCTTATTAATACCAAGCTAGTAAATAAGGTAAAAATTTATGGATCGGGATGTGACAAATGTTTTCCGAAACAGGATTTCGCAATTGATCATGGGATTGATCATATACAAGTTATAGTACTACCAGTAACACCAAGATCCTCAAAGGAACACACAAGCTCTACAAAATGGGAACCGTACAGACTTAAGAGTACTAATCTACATTTAACATCCTAAATTTGACTTACATTCATAAACCATCATCACATTAGTCCTTCTCAGGTGGGCCTCAATTTCTTCGCCGGAGATGCCTAGGGAGGTTGTTCCGCATACTGTGTTTGAGAAATTAGAGAGGTCATTAGATTCAGGATTTTGTCCATCTTACCGGTGACTTCATGCGCCGTTTGATCTTTCACAGACGGAGAAGGATCAACCTCGGCAACATTGGGTGAGGCATCAATATGGGCGGGCATATTAATTGAATAATGTTTAGCCTGAAGATTTCGCATGATCGTTTCTAGTAAAAATGCTTCTCTCCGTGTCATAGCCATTTCTTGCTCCTCCTAGATGTTTCTTCCATTTTTGGCCCTTTTCTGTGGCATGTTTGATCCAAATGATTGATCGAGAGATGGATTATCGTGATTGCAGCAACATGCAAGTATGGATCTTTCTAAGCAAGTAGGATTGAGAGGTGGATTTCGTGGATTAAGGGAAGGGATGGGTTTTTTTGGTCAGAGGAAGGGATAATGGAACACGACTTCCATTAATGGTTTTGGGGATTCCAACAACAGGCAACTATGGGGTGGGCGGACTAGGCTCTATGTGAAATGATGGGCCGGCCCATCAATGTCAAGAACATGCAAAAAGAAAACTCTATCAGCTCATACCATCTTCAGCCCACTTTGTGTTGCATGATGTTGGAATCCCAAATTTAACCTCGATCTAATTCCCGTACTTATGATAATCCACCTCTCCTTCCCAGATTGACGATAATTTGATGATTTGTTTCGTCCTCACAATCCTTATTTGACATGTACCCCCAAATTGAAACCCCTAACACTCGTATACCCATACCCTAAATCACGGTAATCTACCTCTCAATCAATAATTCCGATCGAAGATGCCACTGAAAACGGCGAAGAAGGGAAGAAGTATTGAAAAGGAGCGAGATATGTCTTTGAGACGGTGGAAAGCACTCCTTCTAAAGGTGGTCAAGCGTCGTAAGCTTGATGTTGGCTCGGTTGCTCCTCGTTCCTCTGTGAAAGATCCAACGGACCTTGAGGTCACAGGCAAGATGGACAAAATTCTGAGTTTACTGAGCTGTCTAAGTTCTCAAACACAGATTGCGAAACACCCTCCCCAGGCATCTCCAGCGAATAAATTGAGGCCCCGATGATAGGTGCATTTTATGCAACGTTCTTAATGTATTTCTAACCCTATTTATGTCAGGACCCACCCTTTATTTCACCCTGAAACCCGAGGTAAGTCATGCGGGGTCCACCTTCAAGGAAAATTTACCGAAAATTCGGCATAACCTTCCTTGAAAATGGACAACCCCTACCTGAAAAATCCAACTCAACACTTCTATAACCAAACATCCATGCTCAACACTTGGAGCCTTCCTGCTCCCCAAGTTCATCTCATCTCCCAATATAACAATTACTCATCTAAAATAGTCCCATAACTGACAATAACTAACATTAATTCACTAACTGGTTATCAGAGCATATCTAAAGTTAAACGAAAAACAATGACTAAAGAACAAGCGGAAGCAGCCTCTGACTATGCCTCGACTCTATGTACACTCGACCTCAATTATACTTAGCCTGTAAACTGGGCATTTAAAACCAAAGGGCCTAGGGGATAGTAATTTAAAAACGTTAGAGTGAGTGGACAATATAATTTAAATAATTTAATAAATACTCAATTTAAATACTTTCCCACATTTCAGCTTTAAAAACTTAGCTGCACGCAATATTTGATAAATCATATAACTTAAATCCATAAACCCATAAGAATGGATAAACTAGGCCCGCTGGTTAAATCAAATAAAGAAATCTCGTAAAAAGAGATAAACCAGCCCTGCTGGTTGATCAAATATATATCTGAGAAGAATAAAATAAGGGGAAAAGTTATCACCATGAAAAAGGAGCCTCCTAGGCTCGGGTCGGTGCCTCCCAGGCTATAATGGCGTTCCATGCTAAGCTCTCTACTCACCTATAGTGAGGACCGCTAATAATCGCTAGCTAACTAATAAATATAAATACCGATCGGCTGCCTCCCAGGCTAATATAAAGTCCCACGGTACGCGCTCTACTCACATATAAAGAGGACCGCTAATAAGGCTATAATAGCGACTCATATATGATAAGGACCGCTAATAAGGTTAGCTAACAATAATCAATATAAAAGCGACCCTATATTATGGTGACTAAAATCATACAAGAATCTTTTAAATCCATGAAACTTCCCCAAGATCATACGAATGGTACGGTTCCCAACCGTACTTGAAAATCATCATAAGAAATTATAATAAACTCAATGACGTGTCTCACACGTCAAAATATTTTCAAAACCATATCATAAGTGAGATTTAATTAACAAGTAAAAATCATAATTAATATCTGAATCCAAAATACTCGCTAAAACATTCTCAAGATTAAGATCGATATTCCACCAATAATTTCCAAAATTATAAATAGTAAACTACCGAAAATCTCATTTTCGAAAATCTTTTATAAATCTCAAAGTCCACCAATAAAACCATTTTAAATGAAATCCGGAATTTATAAAAATATCCAAACTCAAATATCAAATTAGTAATCCGAGCTCCAATCCATAAATCATAACCCATATTTAATCAATGCTTCAATCTCAAATACTTTCCAAGATCATTTCATAAGCCGAAATTATAATATAAGCTGGGAAAATAAATTAACAAATGATTAAATCTTGCATGCAAATTTATTTAAAACCAAAATGTCCACTCACAAATTTAGACATAAGCCCGATGATATCCGCATCGTTACTCAAGCGAGGTTCCCTTCGCATCCTGGCACAACAACCATGCTTAGAACTAAACCTCAATTCCAGAAAATAAATACGTGAATAAAAACATCTAACTCTCTTCCGTTGAACCCAATACTCTTAATATAGTTAAACTCGCCGGATTCACACCAAACTCTACCACAACCTTGATTCATCAATTCTACCATTCTATAATAAATACCAAGGAAATCCAACGGCCGGATTTTCATTCTAATAACCGGCAAAATCCTTAATCTTTTAAAAATCCCAAACCTTATCAAAACTTTTCCAAAAATTTCAAACTATACTTCATTAGACTCCTCTCATTATAACAAACCCAAAAACCTGAAAAACAATCTCCAAGTGGCGGCGCCCCCGCCTGTTCCGCCGGCAACAGCGGTCGGCAGCCGTACTCCGGCGGCGCCCATTGCCTCACAAAATTTAACAGAATAATCCTCTCCTCAAGCACAACAACTTTCATAACTAGCACTTAGTCCAACTTTCATAACATCCAAAAATCCCCCAATTCAAACCCTAGCCCGAAAATCCTCTTACACACTTCGAATTGGATCATTAACTTCTATGGAAATGTTACACATGGAGAGCACTTCCAAATGGGACTAAAATCATCGGAGATGGTGGCCGGAGGAGCGAGTTCCGGCGTCAGGACTTCACCACGTAGCCAGAGCTTCCGAGAGCTCTTCCTCCCTCATGGCGGCGCTAGGGCGGCTCCCACTGGTCCAAGAAGAGAGCTGGGTCGACGGCCGACCGTTTGGGACCGGTGCGGCGGTCTCTGGTGGCCAGACGGTGGCGGACGACGGTGGGAAAGTTTCCAGCGGGAGAGAGAGCTCGGGGAAGGCTCGGGAGAGAGAGAGAAGAGAGAGAGAAAGATAATGTGGGTGTTGGGCTTCTCCACACCCAGTCCAACACTTAAAACACCCACAAAATAAAACCTAATAAAAATTTACCCCTTACCAACTATTGTTTACCCTTTTAATTGATAACTTTGTCATGCAAACTTCGAATTTAACGCATAGCATGTCTACGAACTCGTATTAACGTCCTCTACGACTTTCATTAAGGAAGTTTTCCCAAATTCCAAACGGAAGAAAAAGTCAACTTTTGGAGTCTTAAACTAGTAAACGGTTACTTAAAACGGTAAAAGACCAAAATAATACTAAAGTAAATAATCGTAAAATAACTTAAGAATCAGGGTGTGACAATTTAGCTATGTAATTCCTTTAACAATATTGATTTTAACTTAGTTTGTGTTTTTAGGTTGCAAATAAAGCTGAGGAGCACAAAAGAAGCATATGAGCAGAAATCTTGAAGGAAGAGGAATCCATATGGCGCAAGGAAAGAAATCAGAAAATCTGTCAGGAATAGTCAGTCAACTTCGACAGAGTATTGTGATCAGCTCACAATGATGCAGGAGATGAACCTTATATCAACGGAAAGCTAGGAGAGTCTAGTTTCTAGAACTTTTTGCGGATCGTTAATAGCTATTTTGGAGAAGAAGTTATGACCGTTTAAGTGACCAAAGATGAGTCTGCCCGAATTTCTGATTTGGACCAAAACTTCAATTTCAAGGCCCAGACTACAATGGCGAGCCCATGGACGAAAATTAAAGGTTCTCTAACCCTAATAGCAGCTGTTCATACATTCTCTATATGTATGAGGAGTTGGAGACGTGAAAAAGGGGTCGCTCTTTGCCACAGAAAAACAACGTCTTTCATCTCCTTCAGCAATTATTCTCGAAACACAAACCCTAATTTTAGGACTTCTCGACGTGCCTTCTCCTTTGTAATCCTCGGTGTAGTTCCTTGTTTCAATACTCTAATTGTAATCTAAACTCAGACCTCATGTTTTCTTTTACTATCTATTCAATTACTTTAGTTTGTTTTCATCTCTCTTATTCGTTTGTGTTCATGAGTTGGATTTTTGATTGAGTTAAAATGTTTATGTGTATTAAGTTAAAATGTTTACTTTTCACTTAGGTCTATGACCCACGTAGAGAGAGTTTAATCTTGGTTGATGTTCATGTTTAAGTAATGCCATTGAATACTTGGTTTGGGTTGTTTAATTACTGCTATGACTTGGTTTATGTTGTGGGGAGTGAAGGACTCTTGGAGTGGTTGACGTGTCGCGTAACCGGGGTCAAACAACTTCAATTTAATTACCCTGCAATCGTAGTAATATGGACAAGTAGGGATCGTTCTAGCCGGGGAAACCAAAGGGCGATCGAAAGAAGATAAACCAAACAACTTATAAACAAGTATTCACATATATATTGAAATATTGGGGGTTTAAGATTGATTAATTCTAACAAATAACCTACTGAAAATTAAACCTAAGATTATTATATACAAATGATCAACATACTCATGCAACACATAACACGAAAAACCATCAAGAACACATAACAACTTCATGCAAGGCCGGGCAGCAACGTTCAAATTATCCTAGACTCTAACCAATTCCGATTCTAATTAGAGCCTTTGCGGTTATCTAATTGTTAAGACTCCTCAAGTATTTAGAACCATCTTTGTCGCTTTGATCCTAAACATGAATGCTAACTCATTTAAAGACACGTTGCGTAGAG